>NC_059427.1:22151636-22406636 GCF_021028975.2 Sphaerodactylus townsendi
CTGGTTTTGTTCTGAAGTTGCTTTGATTAGGGTAAGTTTAAGCCCATTGGCCCTTTGGACTCTGTTATGTCCCCGTTCCCATTTCCCCCAGATGCTTTCAAACGGCCCCATGAAAGGCAGTTCCGCTGCTTCACAGCGTGTGTTTGTGAGGCTGGCGGAGAGCGATGAATACTTGGCTGCGGTTGGAGCGCTCAGGAGCTGAATTCCCAGGCTCCCAAATTGGCCACTGGCCTTTGCAGGAATTCACACACAGGTCTTTAATTACGCCGTAGAAAGGGAACGGGCACAAAAGCCTGGGATTAGGGTCAGGCGAGCGCGTTCAGGCCTGCTTTCTGGATTCCCCGATGCCTGCCGCCTTAATTGCGGCCTTAATGGAAAACATTGGTGTGCTTCCTCAGGAGGGAGCTGTCTCTCTCCGCTCCTGCTTTTTGTGCGAGAACCGTCTTGTGTTTCCTCCTAATGCCGTGAAAAATTCCTTTTTCGTCCATCACGAAAAGATTTCAGCGGGGCGTCTCGAAATAGGCATCACCGCAATCATGGACTGGAGTATTCAGCGCTGGTCCTCTGTCGTTGAATGTGAAAGGCACTGCAGGCTTCTGCGAACGCCAACATTCAGACGTCAAGAGCACCTTTTCAGGAAGAGTGTTGCTAACTCACACGGCCTGGGAGCGTTCGGACGGTTTGGGTTGGATGCTCCCAGGGGTCTCAGCAAGGTTGCCAGTAGGCAGAGACCGACAAAGTCTCAAGATAAAATCTCACATCTGCCGTAACCATGCTGGTCTCTGCCAGTTCTGGCCTCTAACATCAGTATGACGGCATTGGTCTACCTTAGAGTGTTGTTGTGTTTTATAAATGCCAGATGAAGTTCCTGTAGTTGGCGCTGTTGGGTATCCCTTGGTGTCATAGGTGATGTTTTCCTCTAGTCTCATGTCCCCTTTTCTTCATCCAGAATGTGCATGTGCACAAAACTCCGCTGAAGCAGACAGTGTTGGGGCAGGAAGTAGCATAAAAAGCAGTCGGGGGTGGTGGTGGTGGTGGTAGATTCTGCCGCCTCCCCTCTGCTGCTTTACTCCTCTGGTTTTTACTGACAGCTTTTGAGTGGCTTCTGTTCCTCCAAACATCACCTTCCAGCATGGTGTAGAGGTTAAGAGCAGGTGGATTCTAATCTGGAGAGCCGGATTTGATTCCCCACTCTTCCACCTGAGTGGCAGAGGCTGATCTGGTGAACCAGATGTGTTTCTGCACTGCTACACTCCTGCTGGGTGACCTTGGGCCAATCACAGCTGTCTCGGAGCTCTCTCAGCCCCACCTACCTCACAAGATGTCTGTTGTGGGGAGAGGAAAGGAAAGGAGCTTGTAAGCCACCTTGAGTCTCCTTACAGGAGAGAAAGGTGGGGTATAAATCCAAACTCCTCTTCCTCCTCCTTCCTCTTCCATTTATAATGGTTTTCTTCATACTGATTGCTCTTGTAGGTCTGGGGAAGAGGCATCCTTCAAGTGAGGGAAAGGAAAGAACTGGCTCAAACGGACTTGCTTTCAAGCTGGTGTTATGCTGAGTCTGGCGAGACCGAGTTCAGATCTCGACTCGGCCATGAAGCTCGTCAGCCAACCCTGGGAAGCCAACCTTGCGGAGCTTTGTGGGTGGGGAGAGAGTTTTAAAAGATTGGCTTCTTGTTGTTGGCTAGTTTGGGCCCATCCTTTGCGAAATGTCATTCTTGATGGGTTTAACACAAACCAAGCCTTCTTGCCAGGGTGCCCAAGAGAGAGAGAAGAGCAGAAGCCTAAAATAATTCGCTTTTTTCCCCTCTGCAGAAAACCTTCTCCCCCTCCCTGCTCCAATCACAGGCAGTCTCCCGGCCTCAGATCAGAATGGCCTAACCTTCCGGGGGAGGGTCGACTGCTCATTGGGTGCTCAGAAGGGCCTGCTCATTTGCTTGGAGTCCTGCTGGGCGTCTGGGTGATGCGCCTGCCAGTCACTGACTGCTTCCCTCCACCCCAACAGGTACGAGAGCACCGTCCAAGTCGGCAAGCTGCAAGACCTCATCCATCGCAGTAAAATGGCCCGGTGCAGAGGGAGGTTCGTCTGCCCTGTCATCCTCTACAAGGGAAAGGTAAAGCTGTGCACCTGTGCCTGACGGTTTGTCCTTTTCATCCCTTCACGTGGGTGCGTCTACGCGTGTGAAACAGCTCTCCCTTAGCACCTCTGCTTGGTTTGGATTGGACGGACCCGACGTCTGGGTCCAGTGTTAGAGCAGAGTTGGACCTGAAGATGTGAATGACTGGAGAAGAGTGTTTTCCTGCTCTTACAGAGGACCTCCACCCACCATTTTTTTTGTGTGGAAAATATGAAAATCTAGGGGAGCACTGAAATGTTCTTCCTATAACATTCTTTGCTTTTTGGGATCAGGAGTGTGGTCCATCTAGCTCAAGGGTCTGCAACCTGCGGCTCTCCAGACGTTCGTGGACTACAATTCCCACCAGCCCCTGCCACCATGGCCAATTGGCCATGGTGGCAGGGGCTGATGGGAATTGTAGTCCATGAACATCTGGAGAGCCGCAGGTTGCAGACCCCTGATCTAGCTACATGTAAGGGTCTGTTACTCCAGTCATCAACTAGACCAGACCTGGCCATTATACGGCCCGTGGGCCACATCCAGCCCGCCTGATGACCCTGACTGGCCCCCCTGCCGTGCTGGGGAGCGAGGCATCTTTGAAAGCCCCGCAGAAGCCGGTTGCCTTGGCTGCCGGCTTCTGCGGGGCTTTCAAAAGCACCTCGCCCCCCTGCCTTTTGGCCCGGCCCTCCACAATATTTTCTGTTTCTTATGCGGCCCCATGGAAAAAATAATTGCCCACCCCTGAACTAGACTCAGGAACAGTTCAAGACCTTTATTGGAACCGTGCCAGCCCAAGGCTCAGATAGTCGAAACTGAAGTTTTGGCTCTCTGGCCTCTGGTATATACCTGTAAAATACAGAAAGGTTCAACCCATAATCCCCCTACCCTCGCATTCCCATAATATCAGCATGTGAAAGGGTGGTGGGAACAGCGGCACGGTTTAGGACAGACCGTTCACTCCTTCGGGAAGGCAGATAAGGATGAACGGCTAAGCTCTATTGACTAGTTATGTGCAAGCAGGGAGGAGCCCCCCCCTCCCCCCCCGTAGCCTTGAACGATGATAATGGCTGGGCCATCTGCAGCTGAGGTGTGGACGTGCGAACTGCTAGGCCCAGAATGGCGCAGGCCTGACACTACGTCACCTAGTAGAACAGCGGTTCTCAACCTGTGGGTCAGGACCCCTTTGGGGGTGGAATGACCCTTTCACAGGGGTTGCCTAAGACTCTCTGCATCAGTGTTCTCCATCCGTAAAATGGATAAATGTTAGGGTTGGGGGGTCACCACAACATGAGGAACCGTATTAAAAGGTTTCGGCGTTAGGAAGGTTGAGAACCACTGTTGTAGGAGCTCTTCAAGCCAGAAAAAAAAAGTATTTCACAACACTTGCTGCCTAACATCAACACTTCCCTGGAGATCCTAGGGACCCCCTTCCTGCAAACATGTGATATGATCTCACCCCATGGGTCAGTGATACTTCCCCAGGGGACTGCCTTTACAGGTCAGCAGTCCTGCAAGGGGGCCACTTAGCATTGCAGTTGGGAAGTAATGGAAGTCTGGCTCACAAGCAGTGGTCTGGAAGGCATGACGGAAACCACAACTGCAAGGCGAGACCTTTCCATTTTGTCAGTGGAAAGTCTCGAAGAGTCTTCTCTGAGGTTGGATCTATATGTCCGATAGAATTCTGGGGTGGTAGAACGGGCTGTACCATTTCAGGCTGCAGGTTCTTAGTGCTCCCTTGCGCGGTGATTCTTTGCAGGTAAAAATGGAGCACGGCAAGGACAGGCGTTGCAACCTTGCCCTCTGCGTTCCGTGCTAGTTTTCTGCTTGCAAGGAATGATCAGTGCAGGGCAGCTTGAGGGAGATACCCCTGTCCCTGCGTGCTGTCTGGTGAAGTGGTCCAACTTTTGCCGCCGTCTCATTCCTCTGTAGCGGCTCTCCTGGACATTTCTTCTGTCCCTTTCTCCGCAGCACATCTGCCGTTCGGCCACTTTGGCAGGATGGGGCGAACTGTACGGGCGCACGGGGTACAACTACATTTTCTCAGGTAAGGCCAGGGAGAGGAGAGGAGGCGAAGGTGAGCGTTATCTCCCCCTTGCCTTTTGGTAGTGCCAGCCGAAAGGCAAACGGGTCTTCTTGAGGACTGATAAGAGCAGCAGCCTCCACTTGTACTTGGGGTTGGTGACTTGTATGGAAAGCTGCACCTGGCGGTTCCTGCTGGGAGACGTACCCTGTTTGAAGACTGTGCACCAGCCATGCAAAGGAGGGATTTTGTACGTGGAGCCTCTCCGGGTCTGAAATGCAAGATTCCTTAGGTGTCACATAGCAAGAACCGTGGCCATGCATATGTGTGTTCATGTGCCGTTGTTAGGTCTTGGACCTCAGACCCAACAAATGGACTCTGGATTTTTATCAGAAGCATTTATTGAAGGCAACAAGCCCCTAGCTAGAGGAAGCCGGGTCTAAGGGAACCTGGCTTTCCTAGGTTGTTATATCTCCACTCCAGGGGTCTGCAACCCGCGTCTCTCCAGATGTTCATGGACTACAAACCCCATCAGCCCCTGCCAGCATGGCCAGGGGCTGATGGGAATTGTAGTCCACAAACATCTGGAGAGACGCATGTTGCAGACTCCTGCTCTACTGAAACCCCACTTGCCCATCAAAAGTGTGAAAGAGTTGTTTGAAGAGGCAGAGGCACCTCAAGGACGCAAGGGAGAAAGATATGACACCTGCTGATCCTCCCCACCTGCGGTTCAACGGACATCCTGTTGTCCGGCTTCCCAGGATCATTTGCCTACTTACCTACAATCGGTGTGAAAGCTGTGAAGGTCAAGGAGACAGGTACAGGGAGGAAAGGAAGAGCCCCTTCTGTATATCAATCAGAACAGACGTCAAACAAAGTGCATTTGAATGCAGAGTACCCTTAAGAACATAAGAACATAAGAACTAGCCTGCTGGATCAGACCAGAGACCAGAGCTGGATCAGACCCTTCAGGCTTTGGTCCTGGCAGCCATCAAGTCACAGTTGACTTACGGCAACCCTGTGGGGTTTTTAAGGCAAGAGACGTTGGGAAGTGTTTTGCCATTGCCTGCCTCCGTGTCACAACCTTGTTAGTCCTTGGAGATCATCGGTCCAAATTCTAACTGGGGCTGACTGTGCTTATCTCCTGAGATTTGACGAGATCGGGCTAGCCTGGGGCTGTCTAGGCCGGCGGCCATACTGGTGCCGTTCAACAAAGGCTGCCTGGTACCATGTTGGGGGTGTGTGTGTATGTGCAGTTCTGTGGCCCATCTCCTTTGTGTGTGCAGTGCTGTCTCCATATTGAAGCTCATGGAGAATCCCTTCTGGGGCTGGAGAAGGAAGTCTTGCTGTGAGCAGGAGGGTGGGTGTTCTCCAAGGAGCCCTGTCTTCTCATTGATTCTGGGGTCAGGATGATTGCCTTGATCTTCCCCTCTCCTCATCAGCCTTGGCTTTTTTTATGCCCCGTTCCTTTTAAAAGTATCTGACACTTGTGCTGAGGAAACCACTCTTTCAGTGTAGAACACTGACTGGTGTCCTGTGCAAGAATGACGCGGAGATCTGGCAAAGCAGCGTCTGCTTTGGGGTGAAAAATTTTTGGTGTGGTGGTTGCCTTACCTGCTAACTTGTTGTCTCTCTTGGTGGCTTCTCTGCAGGGGGCTCAGATGATGCCTGGGCGGATACCGAGGACCTGTCAGAAGAGGATTCGGCCTTTAGGTCTGTGTTTGACACATAGCTGGGCAGATGCAACCCTTAACTTCTTTCCCAAGGAGGCCTCTTTGGCTTGATGGGAGAGGTTGAAGGTGGATAACTTTTTCCTTCAAGGCTTCTGCAGTGATGAGGAAGGCTGGACTTTGCGAGTGTCTCTTCTGCACCCCTGGCACAGGGGGCCTGTGCCAAAGAACAGGATCTGCCTGTCCTACAAACGAAGTGGTCCTCAGATCTAAGGAGTTGGATTGAGCCACGCTCTGTGGCTGTGGGTGAAGAAGAAAGAATTGGGGTTCTAGAGTGCTTGAGTGGGTGGAGTAAAGCAAGCCTTGTATGGAAGCTGGTCTTAGGACCAGCCTGATTCTTGTCAGTACTGGGGAGCACAGTTGTAGCTTGCAGAGCTGTTCCTTTTGGCCAGATCTAGGCGTGTTAAATCAGCCTTCACGGGTTTGCATGTTGCCTGCTGATAGATCAGTGGGCATGCTTTAAAGAAGAAGTGGTGTTTGGTTTTATATCCCCCCTTTCTCTCCTGTAGGAGACTTAAAGGGGCCTACTAACTCCTTGCCCTTCCCCCCTCACAACAACCACCCTGTGAGGTGGGTGGGGCTGAGAAACCTCCCAAAAGCTGTGACTAGCCCAAGGTCACCCAGCTGGCGTGTGTTGGGAGTGCACAGGCTCATCTGAATTCCCCAGATAAGCCTCCACAGCTCAAGCAGCAGAGCGGGGCATCAAACCCGGTTCCTCCAGATTAGAATGCACCTGCTCTTAACCACTACGCCACTGCTGCTGCTTTACACTGTCTCAAGTTCAGGTATCTTCAGAGGGGGTGGTTTTTGCAAAGGGCTGAGATCAGTGGGGCCTGCATAACTTGTCTCTGGGATTGGGGATGAGATGAGGAACCAGGAGAGTTTGTGCTTGTTGACGGGATGAGTGCGTCCCTTGCCAGTTGTCCAGCGCAGCCTCCTGCCAGTCACTTCCGGGAGAGGTTCTTCCAGCTTGGGATACTGTCCATTGGGAAGCTCTCTGAAGCAAGTCTAGTGAAAATGACCAGAGCTCACACAGGAGAGCTTCCCATCGGGTCTCTCACTTTGGCCTCGGCCTGTGTTCAGTTGCACAGCTGCCGCGTGTGGGGATTGGCTTTGGCACCGAGGGCCTGTGTGTCTGATTCTGGAAATTCATCATCTGGGTTGACGCCATTCCCCGTTTTGTTTCTGGGAGGATGACTCTTCTTGTCTTGTGTTTCAGAAACGCCGACTCGCAGCTGTTCGACAAGGTCCGGGGCCACGACATCAAGCTGTTGCGATACCTGTCGGTCAAGTACATCTGTGACCTGATGGTGGAGAACAAGAAAGTCAAGTTTGGCCTGAAGTAAGTCTAGGTGCATTCATGTTTGATGTGCTATTGGGTTACGTAGAGGAAGGCCCATTTAGTATCATGGACTGGGTGCTGCTGCTCAGAATTGTTTGTATTGATGCTTTTAGAAAGGCAGTTCTAGGGTGGTTCCTTAGCTCTGCTCTTCCCAACAAGATGAAGGTCCTTGGAGGAGAAGAAGAAGAAGAGGAGGAGTAGGAGTTTGGATTTATATCCCCCCTTTCTCTTCTGTAGGAGACTCAAAGGGGCTGACAATCTCCTTGCCCTTCCCCCCTCACAACAGACACCCTGTGAGGTAGGTGGGGCTGAGAGAGCTCTGAAAAGCTGTGACTAGCCCAAGGTCACCCAGCTGGCGCGTGTGAATTCCCCAGATAAGCCCCCACAGCGCAGGCGGCAGAGCGGGGAATCAAACCCGGTTCCTCCAGATTAGAACGCACCTGCTCTTAACCACTACACCACTGCTGCTATGCGTCTTGATGGGACGCACAGACCAGGTGCTCGGGAGCAACAGCCGCAGAAGGCCACTGCTTTCACATCCTGCATGTGAGCTCCCAATGGCACCTGGTGGGCCACTGCGAGTAACAGAGTGCTGGACTAGATGGACTCTGGTCTGATCCAGCTGGCTTGTTCTTATGTCTTTGGCTCTCCATGGGATTTTTGTTTTATAGGGAAATTAGAACCTTGTGGGTGCATGCTGTATTCTGCCCTCAGCATGGAATTGATGCAGTTGGATTTTTGGATTGTTCCACTCCTGACTGCAAAAGAATGGGAAAAGGGTCATTAATGCCCCCTCCCAGAGAACAGTGTCTGAGTATAACGAAGGAGTAAGAAAGCTACACTGAGCCTTTTTGATGTACTAGCTTACCACATGCAGGGAGGGGTTTTTTTTAACACAAGGGAGCATTAAAGGACTGAGACCCATGACCTGCCATGTCATATCACCTGACGTTTTGATCGTCATTTGTAGTGCTGTAAAACCGTTCCCTAGAGAAGGAGAGCTTTCTTGTAAAGCATTTCACACAAACTGATGGGCATCCTACTGCTTGGTAACTGTGAGCTGAAAATTTGGTTGTGTGGGTGGATGAAGACAAGGTTCTTGGATTATATGCAGTTCTAGATATTGTATAGGGATGAAGTAGGCCTTCCTGCCACCCCCCCCCCCCCAAAAGCCATTTATCTGTCCAGTACCTTTTAAGCCCACCTCCGCTTTCTCCAGGAAGCCCAGGGGTTGCACATGTGGTCCTTCCTTCCCTAGCATTTTCCCGACACCAGTGAGCAAGGGGAGGCTGAGAGGAAGGCTGCTCCAAAGTCCTTTAGTGGGCTTTGCGACTGAGTAGGGATTCAGACTTGAGTCTCTCAGATCCAACCACTATACCCCACTGCATCACAGCCATACAAGATACAAACTGGTTTTGATTGCAGGGGTGAGGGTTGAAGGGCAGCTGCTAACAGGCCACAGCCAAGGCTCGTTGTGTGTGCTACTTAATGTGCTTTTAAGGACAGAATAACTCCTTTTCTTCCTGAATGTAAGGCCCTTCCGCACATGCAGAATAATGCACTTTCCATCCACCTTTACAATTGTTTGCAAGTGGATTTTGCTATTCTGCACAGTAAAATCCAGCTGCAAAGGGCACTTAAAGTGGATTGAAAGTCCATTATTCTGTATGTGTGGAAGGGGTCTAAGTGGTGTGACTTATTCCAATTGACTAGTAACAGTTTGGGTGTCCTGATGCGGCAGAGGGGAAGGCAATGAAAGAGAATCTATAAGGGTCATGCAGGTTTGAAGCAAGAAGAGTTGGATGAATATCCCCCCTTTCTCTCCTCTAGGAGACTCAAAGGGGCTTACAAAATCCTTTCCCTTTGCCCCTCACAACAAACACCCTGTGAGGTGGGTGGGGCTGAGAGAGTTCAGAAGACCTGTGACTCGCCCAAGGTCACCCAGCTGGCGTGTGTGGGAGTGCACAGGCTAATCTGAATTCCCCAGATAAGCCTCCACAGCTCAAGCGGCAGAGCGGGGAATCAAGCCCGGTTCCTCCCGATCAGAGTGCACCTGCTCTTAACCACTACACCACGGCTGCTCCTTCAAGGCATTGAAATAATGGGCCTTCACCAAACACTTCACTTATACTTTCACAATATGCCTTTATAGGCTAGAATTTCACTAGAAAACCAAAGAAAGTGAGCTTCTTAAGAAGTGAAATCCTGTGACAGTAACATATAAGAACATAAGAACAAGCCAGCTGGATCAGACCAGAGTTCATTTAATCCAGCACTCTGCTACTCGCAGTGGCCCACCAGGTGCTATTGGGAGCTCACATGCAGGATGTAAAAGCAATGGCCTTCTGCGGCTGTTGCTCCCGAGCACCTGGTCTGTTAAGGCATTTGCAATCTCAGATCAAAGAGGATCAAGATTAGTAGCCATAGATCGACTTCTCCTCCATAAATCTATCCAAGCCCCTTTTAAAGCTATCCAGGTTAGTGGCCATCACCACCTCCTGTGGCAGCATATTATCCTATGGGGAGGGGTCCCCCCCTCCGAATGCTTGTGTGGGATTGCAGAACGCACACCGTCCTGGTTTTCCTGCCGCTCTCGGTGTGTAACTTGGGATATCTGTCTCATTGCTGTTTCTGTTGATTAACTCTGGCAGTGCTAGCTGCTTAACAAGGCCCAGGGGCGACTGTATACTTTCCCCGGAGGAGCTGTTGACTCAAGATCAGTGGAACAGAGAGATGATTAAGAGAACTGTGTGTGTAGGGCTGGAGGTGGGGGGATGGCTTGATGTGAGAGTTGCGAGGGTAGGGTGAAAGGAAAGGTGCTGAAAAGGGCGGGTGTGGAAGAAAAAGGGCAAAGTAACTTGGAAGCCAGAGAGGAGCTCTCCCCACCTCCCCACCAATGAAAGAGAAGCCTCCGAAGTGGTAAAAGAGGAGAGGAACGGAATGGACTAGTGATCAGACCTGGGGTGGTTCCACTGGAAGCTGGATTCTCTAAGGTGCCTGTTGCAGGTGAGCCAGCTTCCTGCTGTGGCTCTACAGCACAGCGGAGGGCGGAAGGTAGATTGGTGCACTGGCAGTGGGCCACACCCAATGGCTAACCAGCATGTGTGGGCAAACAGTGTTTTTCTTGAGCCAGGAAAGTGATCTGGGCAGACTTGGGATCTCTGGGCCCAGCTGATGTCATGCCTGACCTGTTTGTTAGGAGCTCCTAAAATGTGCAGGCTTGTTTTATGTGGGAGGAGTCCGGAGGGGTGTTTAGGGACACATCCTGGTTGGTGCAGGACGGAGGCTAGGTTTCCCCCCCCCCCCCACTTTGCCCTCTGGTGCCATCAAACCTCCACACCCGTGTGGTGCATCACTTCTCTGTCTCCCTTCCTCAGCGTGACATCTTCCGAGAAGGTGGATAAAGCTCAGCGCTATGCCGACTTCACCCTCTTGTCCGTCCCATACCCAGGTACGCAGGTGGTGTTCGGAGGGTTGGCCAGCAGCCTGAATCAGGGAACGGTGTGTGTGTGTGCCTGATTGGATGTTCACAGGGTTAAGAAGGAGCACACTGCCAGTTTCAAGGGGGTTGCTGCGGGGAAAAAAATGCAAGGAGCCGTGTGGTGTAGTGGTTAAGTGCTTGCACTGCCAATCACACAGTCAGGAGTTCGAGCCCTCTGTGGGTCAGATATCCTGGCAGCTGGCTCATGGTCAACTCAGCCATCCATCCATTCCTTGGTCAGTAAATGAGCACCTAGCTCATCGCTAGGGGGTAAAGAATAGCCGGGGAAAGCAATGGCAAACTACCTCACAAAAGAGGCTTGCCTATGAAATCATTACCCCAGGGTCGGACACGACTGAAGGGGAAACTTGACCTTAGCAATGGATGCCTGCCCAGGGGTTCTTTCTCAGCTGCAGCATCCCTGCTTATCCGCCCTGCTGAAACTCGGCATCTCCTCTCCAAAGCTTCCCTCTCTACAGTGTGAAACAGTCAAAGGGTTGGGGGAGATGCAGCACGGCAAGCCCGAGTCTCTTTGCAAAGGCTGACCTGGAAATTTCACGGAGCCTTGAAATGTTTCAGGCCGTTCCTCGGGAGACGTGCCGTGGGAAAACGTGTGCGCCTGCACTTAGCACCTCCTAATGGAAGGGGAGCCCACAACGGGGCTGTTCCAATTAAAGCGGCAGCCGCCCTCGGATGGGCTTCCACCGCCGGAACATGCCTCTGAAATGGCGGAGGCGTCTGAGTCAAACTCTGAACGCGTCTGGTTTTGAATCCAAACGGCACCACTGTTCGTGGGGCCCAGACCCTTTTGGTTTGCATGGTGTGGCACTGAGGATTCGTGTTCTGCTTTATCAGTGCGTGGCTGATGCACATTGCTGCAACCAGGGTAGACCGTGAGAATAGGAATATCTATCTCTTTTTATTTTTAAAAACTGGCCAAGTGTTCTGCAGCAGGGCCTTTCTTGCTCACGGCAGTATTTGTGTGTGTGTGTGTGTGTGTGTGTCTTTCTTTGAATGATATGTATTTGCAGGCATGACCCTTCCTGTGGTGTGAATGTAGAACAGTCCAGGCTGTGCTCGCGATCTTCTGCCTTCCGCACCACTGGTGGCTATGCCAGGACTGGCCGATTCAGGTCTCGGTTGGCACGTTTCAGCCCCGCGGACAAATAAAGCGCAGACTCTCTCCCTCGTCAGTGCCAGCCCAGGGCCTAATACTGGTGTTTATCAGATCTGTACGCTGGTCTATGGAACGTGCTCTCCAGGGCCAAGCGAGATCGCAGCCCCTTCCGCCCTGGGCCGATGCTGGGTTTTGGAGGCCTGTCCTGTCTCTTTCCAAATCTGTCACCGTGTGATTGGCTGAGGAGCTGCAGGACTCTTGGCTGCCAGAGGGTGCTGTTGCTGCACGGCCGGCTGACTGTTTGCTCTAACTGCGAGTGACAGCCCGCTCTGGCACCCTTCTGCTGCCTGCTCCAGGGTGTGTGGTTCTTTGGGCAGAGAGGAAGATGTGTGTGGTGGTTAAATCTGTCTCTATGCGCATTCATCCCCCTCCTCCTCTCTTCTGCTCTCTCTTGTTCCCCGCCCCGTTCACAGGCTGTGAATTTTTCAAGGAGTACAAAGAGCGGGATTACACGGCGGAGGGGCTTGTTTTCAACTGGAAACAGGTACGAGGCCCGGTGGTGAGGCAGATCAGCAGGTTTGGCTTTTGAATGAAGGATGGTTGGACGTTGAAATGTTCATAACCCGGGGGGTGGGGAGGATCTGTGGAGCCAAGGCCTTTGCGAATGAGCCCTTCTGATAGGCCATCTTGCTAGCTGAAAACTTTTTGGAGCATTTAATTCAGGCCCCGCGTGTGTTTTTTCTGCATCAGAGCTGAACGCCAGAGCATATTAAAAGTTTTCAGGACTTCGAATGGCCCCCTCCCCTTGAATTGTTGTCATGAAATCCTAATATAGCAAAGATTAAAGGGCAAGGCTGCCAGCCAAGAGCCAGGGCGGGGGTTGTGGGGGCACCGATACAGGGAGCTTCTCTTTCTAGAAATCCAGGCACTTCTTTTTTGGAATGACACCGTTGCTTCCTTGCCCATCCTCACACCTGTGGCCACAAGAAAGCCGACAAGCCACTGCCATTTCCCCCAACCCCTCTTTTCTTCCTCCTTGCCCCACTTCTGACTGGTCAGCCCCCTGCGAGCGTCCTTTCTGGAAGCGCTGCAGCCGAGAGTCCTGCTCCTCCTGCTCAAAGAGCACAGCAGTAGAAGAAGAAGAAGAGTTTGGATTTATATCCCCCCTTTCTCTCCTGTAGGAGATTCAAATGGGCTTACAACCTCCTTGCCCTTCCCCCCCCCTCACAACAAACACCCTGTGAGGTAGGTGGGGCTGAGAGAGCTCCGGGAAGCTGTGGCTAGCTCAAGGTCACCCACCTGGCGTGTGTTGGGAGTGCACAGGCTAATCTGAATTCCCCAGATAAGCCTCCACAGCTCAGGCGGCAGAGCAGGTAATCAAACCCGGTTCCTCCAGATTAGATACACGAGCTCTTAACCTCCTACGCCACTGCTGCTCCTTCTCAACAGAATGGAAGTGGATTCTGATGCCTGTCAGAGTCAGCTGTGCAGCAGGTGCCTTATTCTGGCTTCTTGCTCTGGTGTTGTGCCCTTTATCGGAAGGAAGCTGTTTTAAAGGCGGTTTGCAGCGAAGCACGACCATGGGCTTTTCATGAGATGACTGACTGGCTTTTCAGGCCTGCCGTCAGATGCGTGCCTGTTGCACCCACTGGCCCTTTCATAAGAACATAAGAACGAGCCAGCTGGATTAGACCAGAGTCCATCTAGTCCAGCACTCTGCTACTCGCAGTGGCCCACCAGGTGCCTTTGGGAGCTCACATGCAGGATGTGAAAGCAGTGGCCTTCTGCTGCTGCTGCTGCTCCCGAGCACCTGGTCTGCTAAGGCATTTGCAATCTCAGATCAAGGAGGATCAAGATTGATAGCCATAGATCAGGGGTAGGGAACCTGCGGCTCTCCAGATGTTCAGGAACTACAATTCCCATCAGCCCCTACCAGCATGGCCAATTGGCCATTCTGACAGAGGCTGATGGGAATTGTAGTTCCTGAACATCTGGAGAGCCGCAGGTTCCCTACCCCTGCCATAGATCAACTTCTCCATAAATCTATCCAAGCCCCTTTTAAAGTTATCCAGGTTAGTGGACCATTCATGAATGGTCAGGCCCTGTAACCCAACAGGCGCTGTCTGGAAGTGGTGTCTTGGCAGGTTTCTGCGATCCAAACCCTACTGCATTGTGGATTGGATGTCCCATCCAATTCGACTTCCACTGTGTAGCCCGTCTTGAGTCTAAGTGGCACAGGTAGAGAAAGTGTACTTCAGCTATCTAGGGAGGAGGTAAGTTTCTCCTCACTGACAGTCTTCAAGCCACAGTTGGACAAACACTTGTCAGGGCTGCTTTAGGCTGATCCTGCATTGACCAGGGGGTTGGACTAGATGGCCTGTATGGCCCCTTCCAACTCTATGATTCCATGACTATAAATAACGTCAATAAATATTGTTCATTTGCATATTTGGATATGTGTACATAAGCATGAGAGAGAGACAGAGACAGAGAGAGAGAGAGATGCAATAATGTGTGAAACAATCAGTTTCTTATAACCCGGAAACGCTTTTGTTGTCTGTTAAAAGGCAAACTTTTGGAACCTCTCTTGATCTAGGACACGGGTAGGGAACCTGCGGCTCGAGAGCCGCATGCAGCTCTTCTGCCCTTGTACTGCGGCTCCACGAGCCAAGCTGCCAGCTTCATCCTTGCCTGCCCTGCAGGTAGCTTGGTGAACACACACCAACTACCAGCGGATGGCTGGGCTGTACCATGGAAGCACCCTCTCGCCCAGCCCGTTGGAGCGGTGGGCGCGCACTTTCCCGGTGGCCAGCAAGGCCGAGCCGGCGGCTTTAAATCCTTGCCAGCCCTGCGGGCAGCAGAGCAGGAATTATAATTGCCGATGGCTGGCTGGGCAGTGCACGCAGGAAAACTTCCCCTCTCGCCCACCCCGTTGGCCCGGGGTGGGTGGTGCTTCAATGACGGCAAAGGTAGGCGCTGGCCCCATCCATGCCTGCCCTGCAGGCAACAGGGCAGGCGCATCCATGCGCTTCTCAGAATGAGTGGAGTAAAAGGTAAAAAACCCCAATATATACAGTGTTATCTTTATTTTAAATGTCAAAAATTATTTGCGGCTCCAAGTGTTTTCTTTTCCCATGGAAAATGGGTCCAAATGGCTCTTTGAGTGTTAAAGGTTCCCTACTCCTGATCTAGGATCTGGTAGAGCCATTGAGGCCTCAGGACAGGAGACCTGGTACTGTGGCCCACCAGTGGGGTAACCCTTACCAAAACTGTCCGCATCCCGAAGAGCCACTGGCAAGGGAGAATGAGGGGGAGTGATTGTCCTGCTACCAACAGGAACTCTGCATGTTGACTGAATTTGTTGGAATTATGTCTGGGATTCCAGGTATTCCCAATAGAGGGTCCTACTGAATTGTGGGGTTTACATGCCAGCAGGTATGCCTGGGAATTTGAGTAAGGCCTACTTTGCAGGGGGGATTTGTTCCCGTGGCTAGCATGCTTGGATTGTAACACAGGGCATAAAACTTAATTCAGACTTCATTGGACAGTTCTGTCTCTGATCCAGGCACCGTTCTGCAGCTATGACGGACTTTGTGCCTGTTGGGTTGCTGTGTGGTTTCCGGGCTGCATGGCCGTGTTCTAGCAGCATTCTCTCCTGACGTCTCGCCCGCATCTGTGGCTGGCATCTTCAGAGGATCAGTCACAGATGCAGGCGAAACATCAGGAGAGAATGCTGCCAGAACACGGCCATACAGCCCGGAAACCACACAGCACCCCAGTGATTCCGGCCGTGAAAGCCTTCAGCGATACATATGTGCCTGTTTCTTTGCAGGATTATGTCGACGCTCCGCTCAGCATCTCTGCCACTCTTACACAGTCACTGAACATTGACTGGAACGAGTATCAGGTAAGGTGAGCGAGGGGCAGCTTTGGGGGCTGGGTCTCCTGTCGAGGGCAGCTGGGGGAGTTTCCCCCTCCCCCCCCCCCCAAGGCCCTGATCTCGCCCTGCTTGCCCCCACAAGGGCAGATTCCAGGGGCTTCACTAGAAACAGGCTGCTTCTCCCCAGCTTGGCACTTTTTCTTCTTCCAAAGTAGGTTATCATTATCCATATTTTATAAGTGAATGTATTACTCTTATGCCCTGCTCTCCGTCTAAAGCTGAGTGTAGCTTCTCCTCGTCCTCCAGGCAGTTTTCAAGACCAGCTTTGCTTAGCTCTGGCAATGGAGCTGCATCATGTCCCTGTCACCCAGCCGTTCTCAACCTGTGGGTCGCGACCCCTTTGGGGGTCGAACGACCCTTTCACAGGGGTCGCCTAAGACCATCGGAAAACACATGTACAGTTACAGTTATGAAGTAGCAACAAAAATCATTTTATGGTTGGGGGTCAGCACAGCATGAGGAACTGTATTAAAGGGTTGAGAACCACTGCATTATCAAGGTTGAGAACCACTGCTGTCACCCGTGCTGTTGAACAAAAGGGGGCACCAAGGCAGAAACAGAGTCCTTTCCTAAAGGCTACTCAGTGAGCCTTGAGGTGCAAGAAGAAAGAGGAGTTTGGATTTATATCCTGCTTTTCTCTCCTGGAAGGAGTCACAAAGTGTCTTACAGACGCCTTCCTCTCCTCACCACAGGCCCCTTGCGAGGTGGGTGGGGCCGAGAGAGTTCTGAGAGAACTGTGACTGGCCCAAGGTCACCCAGCAGGCTTCATGTGGATGAGCAGGGAAACAGATTCCAGTTCACCAGATAACAGTTCATAAGAACATAAGAACGAGCCAGCTGGATCAGACCAGAGTCCATCTAGTCCAGCACTCTGCTACTCGCAGTGGCCCACCAGGTGCCTTTGGGAGCTCATGTGGAGGAGTGGGGAATCAAACGTTGGTTCTCCAGATTAAGAGTCCACCGCCTTGCCGGGTTAGGCAGAGATCCATCTAGTCCAGCATCTTGTTTCCAGCTGGAAGCTCATAGCCTAAAGGGGTCAGCCCACCCCGCTCCGTCTGGAACGTTCCCATCATCCCAGGAGACGGGGTTTGAAATTGAATCCCGAAGTCCTCCTTATTTGTCCTGTAAGAGAGACGTTTCTGAATACAGCAGTGTTGTGAGGAGGTGGGCACTGATGTCATGAGCAATACTGCCCCCCTTTCTGCTATGCATTCTGGGAAACTGGCTGTGAACATGAACACTTCTTGAGGAGAATCCGTCCATTCCTGCTGTGTCTCTGCACGGAATACCCAAGTGTTTCTCTTAGCTTCCGTCTAAGTCAGTGATTCTCAACCTTCCTAATGCCACGACCCTTTAATACAGTTCCTCATGTTGTGGTGACCCCCAACCATAAAATTATTTGTGTCTCGGTTCCTAAGACCATCGGAAATATGTGTTTTCCGTTGGTCTTAGGCGACCCCTGTGAAAGGGCCATTCGACCCCCAAAGGAGTCGTGACCCGCAAGTTGAGAACCGCTGGCCTAAGTTCTCATTCTCTGTCCCTTTCATGACATTTTGAGCTCATTCGTCCTAAAATACCGTATTTTCCCTCAAGCATCTCTGTCATTTCTTCCTCACGTGCCTCCTTCCCGGGGCTGGATCTCTCTGAGTAATAGGAGGAGGACAGCAGACATTTAATAATTTAATAAATTTCTGCTGTCCTCCTTTCTTTCAAACTCGCCTCCTCTCCCTTTGTCTTGACTGTGGAGTGTTCGAGAACAATAGCAATTCCCCCTCCCCCGAGGACTCCTGGGAATTTGTCGAGGGAGGGGTGCGATCCTTCCCTGTAAGCTCCTTTCCAAGAACCAGGTCAGCCTGCCTCTTAGGAACGGGGAGGACAGATCAGAAATGGGAAATAATGGTAATTAAATGGCAACACCTAGCGAATTGTACCTCTGATGACAGAGGGCTGTTTTCTTTTTCTTTTTGCAAGAAGCGTTCTAACAGGCAGCGCAATTATGTCTTCCCGAAATCCCACTGACGACAAAGCGGCGACCAGGGCTATTGTGCTGGTGCCCTGCAATTTCACCTAGATTCTGCCAAGCGTAGCGTGCTGTTAATTGCATTTTTGAGCACCTTCCTCACCAGCGAGAGCTGCACGGCCGCATGTCAGTCATTTTCCTTTCTGGTCTTCGGCAGCCAGGTGGTGCTGGCTGCTTGGTGGGGGTGGGGAGGGAAGGCAGCTTGCCCGTGGAGTCTTATCCTCAAAACCTCGGGGCACTGTGGCTGGGAGTCAGTGAACCTAGCACGAAAGGCTCTTGACTTGTTTGTATTTTGTTTGTAAGTTGGCCGGGGAGGAGGAGGTGAGGGTGTTCCAGACGGCAGATCGCTTTGGTGCAGCAGAATGGTGGAAGAAAAGTGGGGAGGGGGGAGAGGGTGGAAAATAAACCCACGGTGAGGGTTGGGGTCCGTACCGTAGGACAAGAAAGTGGGCAGTGAGTGGGATGTAGCCCCTTGGAATTGAGTGGGAGTTGATATGGTGTCTCCAACAAACCGTCAAGCTTTAGAATCCCTTTTGGAACCCATTAAGAGATGTAGAAAGGGCTGGACGTCCTCTAGAGGGGATGACCCTTTCTTACCCAGCATCCACTGCTTCCTGCGTTGTCTAAACGTCACCCGCAACCATGAGTGCTAGAAACTTGAATTGTCCAAAAAGAACGAGATGCTTGGGTGGTGATGTTTTGCACTTTTGCTTTCCTCAGACCATCCTTTCGACCTTTCGCATGCCTGCGTGGCTCTAAAGGGGGGGGGGGAGTTGTGATCCTGTATGGGAAGCAGAGGACAAGGTAGACCATCCCAGGTGTGGGAAATAGGTTAAGACTCTGCAGGCAGCTCAGTGGGGCTATTCCAAGACAAGCCTGTTGTGAAATTTTTTTGTCAGACCACTCAATTTTCAGGTGAAGTGTGCTGTTTCAGGTAGGGGGACGGGCGGTGGGAGGAGCAGAGCTGATCTCCCTCTGCCTGCAGTTCCAAGGCCTCTGCGGATGCTGTCTATGTGCACAACGTCTTATTACCGTAGCGGCCTCCATTTGGGGGGGCCTTGCAGAAGTGGGTCGAGACCCAGCACGATATTCATGGACTCTAATCAGTCTGTCTGAAAGCGCTGTTCTAGAAGGCTGTGGAGTGGCTTCCCTTCCCCCCGCGCTGTTCCTGCGAGGGGTCCTGGAAAACCGGTCTGTGCGACTAAGCAATCTTTTAAACAATTGAGTAACGAGTCAGAAAACAAAAGCTTGGTTCTTCTCCCCTCCCTGCTGAACTTTCTTCTTTGATCCCTGTTGCCCATCGCTTACCCTCTCTCTCTCTCTCTCTCTCCCTCTCTCTCTCTCACCCTCACCCTCCCTCTCTCTCACCCTCTCTCTCTCACCCGCTCTCTCACCCTCTCTCTCTCTCATTCTCTCACCATCTCTCTTACCCTCTTTCTCTCCCTCTCTCTCTCACCGTCTCTCTCTCCCTCTCTCTCTCTCACCCTCTTTCTCTCTCTCCCTCTCTCCCTCTCCCTCTCTCTCTCACCCACCCTCCCTCTCTCTGCAACTATGTCCCCCCCCCCCCACACACACACACCAATTAGCCAAGGTCCCTGGACTTGAAATACCTCCCGAACTCTGCAACCAGGCAATGTCAGCTGTTGCAATTAAAATAAATCTTGTTTTGTTATGATGGGTGGTGTAATGGATAGAATATTTGGGCTTGAAGTGGGCAGCTGGGTGCGATGAGCCTATGCTTTCAGACACACTGAGGAAATTTTTCCATCCAAAAGATTATATCGGTCTGTTTCCTCTTAAACTGAGTCGCCCTTACTTTATGAGTGTAGCACGTGAGAGGTGTGTTATATATATCTCTCACCCTCTCTCTCTCTCTCTCCCCCTTATCTATCTCGCTACTATCTTCCTCTCCCCCCCCCTCCCCCATCTAATCATTACACTTTATTTCTTGTCAAATGATTTGGCGCTAGAGGCTTTTAAACAGTTGAAAAAGGAACTCAGAAATTTTATTAAAGCTAACTAAGTTGTCACAAAGAGGAAACAGATACATTTCAAAATCAGGCAGTTATTTACAGAGTGAGATTGCTGTTTCAGTTTAGACACTGTTACCAGATTTGGACATGTTTTTTCAGTCCCTTGCAAGAGGTTACAAGTATCTTAATTTACAGACAGCTTTTAAATACTGTCAGTTTTCTTTAGGAATTTATAATTCCAGTTAGGTCTGTGCACTTCCTGATGCTGGAGTTATTAGAATTTCTTCACCTCTACATAGCTTGAGAGCATAAATTTACCCTGAGGTAAATTTTTTCTAAGTTTGGCCTTACACCATACTAAGGACAATCTACCATATGATTATTCCTTCTTTGCACAGATTGTGATCAGGACTTTTTCTTCAGTTCGTCAGAAGAATCCCTTCCCTCTTTGGGCACTGACTGAATTAGACGCCTCGCTGCCTCCCCCCTTCAGCATAACTTTCCCGTATGTGCCTGTATTAAGCTGCTGCCAAGGAATGCAGATCAGATTAGCCACATCTATCTAACAATTCCCTCAGAAAGCTGAGCTTTCAGCCAAGAGTACAGAGTTGTTCACTCATCCTCTCCAAAACTCTTCATCCAACTGTCTTTTCTGTTCAAGTTAATCGCCTACTGATTAACTGGCACTCTGTCGTCCAGTCAATCAGGAGCAATTTCTAGCTTATGCTTCCATAGTTAACTTTTTATATTCAGGTTGGCTTTGCTTAGTTACGCTTTAGCAAAGTCCTGGAATCCATCACTCCAGGCATTCAAGATTTTGGCCGCCCGAGTCTCACTGCACACACGTCAGCTTAGTGCAGTGATGGCGAACCTTTTTGAGACCCAGTGCCCAAATTGCAACCCCAAACCCACTTATTTATCGCAAAGTGGTTGGCTCCAAGGCGTTGGCTCCAAGGTTGGCTCCAATGGTTGGCTCCAAGGCGTGTGTTACTTGGGAGTAAGCTTGGTGGTAGTTGGTGGCTTTGCTTTGAAGCAACTGTGCAACTCTTCCAACGGGTGAATCACAACCCTAGGAGAGTTTACTCAGAAGCAAGCCCCATTGCCAGCAACCGAGCTTACTCCCAGGTAAAGGATCCTCACATGAAAGTCAGTGGGGTTTAACAGCGCTTAACAGGGTTACCTACACTGCTTCCCCAAAACTAGGTCTTAGGTTTAATGCTAATAATCAAGCCCAGCAGCCCGGGTCAGCCGTATGTGTGCGGGGGTGGGGGCGACTGTTTGCGCGTGCCCACAGAGAGGGCTCTGAGTGCCACCTCTGGTACCCGTGCCATAGGTTTGCCACCACTGGCTTAGCGTATACCTCTCAGGGTGGATGTCCAGAGGTGGGAAAGCCTTGAACTTTTGGAAAGTGAAAAATACACTTAATTTGCAAAAATTTGGGAGTTATCCTAATTATATTTTCAGTAAGAAAATAGGACTCTGATGGGGTTGCCTTAGATCAGGGGTGTCAAAGTTATTTGTTACAGATAAGACCTAAATATGATTTGATCGGGTCAGGCCCAGCGGGAAGGGTGGCAGCAAGCTCGCCAGCCCAGATCAGAACCCCTCAAGAGGGCTTATCAGGCCCGCAAGCCAGCTGAGGCACCCTGCCCTTCTCTCAAGGGGCTGGATCTGGTCCCCAGGTCACATGTCTGTCACCTTGGCCTTAAATTCTGTGGGATCGTCCACTGGCAGGCTGGGTTCTGATTCCTTGGCCTTCATTAGAATCCTATGATCTCTGTATGGCAGGAACTTGGCTCTCCTACCCTCTCACCAACAGAACATATTTTGGAAACTCAAAAAAACAACACCTTGTTGTGTAAAAAATATTTTAAAAGACAATTATTACAGGAAAAAGTGGTGGAGCTGACTTACATCTGTCAACATCTAAAGCATGCCTCATCAAATATTCTGTTTAAAATTCCCAAACCTAAAGAAGATCTAAATATAACATTTTTTTTATCCATATGACCATTGTTGTCACTTAGTGTCCCAGAGCTTGACCTATATAGTCCAAAAAAGACACTCCAGCTCTTTCTAAATTCTGTAGGCGATCTGTTGAGCATCGAGGATGTTAACTTGGCCACTGTTGCGTATTCTGTTAGTTTGTGCATTCATTTTGTAATGTCTGTACGTTGCTCTGCTGGGACTCGAAGATTTCTTGACGCTCCTGTGTCAGCAATTGTTTCCTTATGATTTTGTACCCAAATAGTTTGGCACTTAATGTGCATTGTGACCCAGGATGTACAAAGGTCTAGCTCAGTGGTGGCGAACCTATGGCACAGGTGCCAGAGGTGGCACTCAAAGCCCTTTCTGTGGGCACGTATGCCCAGAGTCTGTCATGTGGAGGGGCGGAAAATCACACACACACCCCCCCCACACACACACATATATCTAGGCTGGCCTGGGCGCGATCGTTTACCTGGGAGTAAGCTCAGTTGCTGCAATGGGGCTTGCTTCTGAGTAAACCCTCCTAGGGTCGTGATTCACCCATTTGAAGTGTTGCATGGTTGCTTCACCAAGCTTACTCCCGAAGAACGCATTTCTAAACTGAAACCTCAGTATTCTGGTTAAATTGCCGTGTTGGCACTTTGCGATAAATAAGTGGGTGTTGGGTTGCAGTTTGGGCACTCGGTGTCGAAAAGGTTCGCCATCACTGCTCTAGCTTGTAATGACACAGATAGATTCTCCGCACTTTGCATTTGCTGCCTTTGCTGATACCACAGTGAAAATGTGCAGTTGTGAGGGTTAAGAACATAAGAACTAGACTGCTGGATCAGACCAGAGTCCATCTAGTCCAGCACTCTGCTACTCGCAGTGGCCCACCAGGTGCCTTTGGGAGCTCACGTGCAGGATGTGAAAGCAATGGCCTTCTGCTGCTGCTGCTCCTGAGCACCTGGTCTGCTAAGGCATTTGCAATCTGAGATCAAGGAGGATCAAGATTGGTAGCCATAAATCGACTTCTCCTCCATAAATCTGTCCAAGCCCCTTTTAAAGCTATCCAGGTTAGTGGCCATCACCACCTCCTGTGGCAGCATATTCCAAACACCAATCACACAATCAAAGGGTTGGGCAGTAAGACTCCCAACAGTCAAACCATCAAGGAGCAATGGGAGTGGCTGCTGTGGCAGCAGAGTGCAGTCCAAGGAGGAAAGGAGCCATTTGATGAAGTCGTTACGGGCAACGCAAGGAACAGGCGAGACGCAGCGATATCATCCAGTGGAGAGAAGCCAGTGACGATATAGTGTGATCCGTGGATCTGGCTACTCTCCCGAGCTGGCGGTCCCTGGCACCTTTTAGTAGGGTTTTTGGGAAGGCGGGAGAGTGGGAGAATGTTGCACAATACATGAATCATAGGGGCTGCGTACGTGCGGGAGGAAACGTTCCTGTCTGGGCCTAATCCATACCTGGGGGTATGCACCTTTTGTCCCTTTGTCCAGGACATCTTGTGACCTGTGAGTCATGGGGGTCTTGTGACAGGTGAACGTGTGCGCCCAGAAGGCAACAGATGGCGCAGGCATTCCTGTGCTCTGTCTGAAGCTCTGCTGGGTTAGCTGGCTCACCCCTACAATTTGACTCTCACTGAGTTTGGAGTCAGGGAGACCCAGGTTCAAATCCCCTCTTTGCCATGGAAGCCTGGTGACTTTGGGCCCGTCACACACACTCAGCCTAGCCTACCTCACAGAGTTGGTGTAAAGATAAGATGGCGGAAAGGAGATCAGAATAAGTTTTATTGGGTTCCTGTAGGTCTGGCCTCGGCCTGGTGAAGCGCTCTGTCCCATGAGACAGGGGTGGCATGCAAGGGAGGGAGGGGTAGGGAGGGAAAGGTGGCATGCAAGGGAAGGGAGGGGGAGGGGTGGCATGGGAGGGAGGGAGGGGGAGGGAGGGAGTGGTGGCATTCAAGTGAGGGGAAGGAGTGGAGGGAGGGAGGGGTGGCATGCAAGGGAGGGGGAGGGCCCGCAGCACCTGAACATGGCCCACCCACTCTAGGGGAGGGAGGGGGAGTTGTTAAATGCAAGGGAAAGGGATTGTGGGAGGTAATGAGGGTGGCATGCAGAGGAGGTTGGAGGGGTGGGGAAGGGGGATCTATCACAGTTCCACAGGACCTGTAAGACCGAGCTGTCCCTCCAGGTGTTTGGTTGAGGGCAGCAGCGGCATTTATCCATCTCAGGTGGCTTCCCTTCCTTTCCTTTTTTTGACCTTACGGGCAAATAAACACTAGCTTGTTCAACTGGTTATCCCCCTCGTCGCTGTGTTTGTTTTAAGGTGCCAACTTGAGTATGACTGCATTTTACTGTTTTCATTGGACGCAAATGTGCGAGCCATCCTGGGGACCTGCTGTGGTGGTGCCGGGGGGGGGGGGGGGGGGAGAAAGGCAGGCTACAAATGAGGTAAACAACTCTGCTGCTTGTGCAAACAAAATGTGCAGGTGAAGTGGCTTAGCGAGTAAGTGATGGTGGATTACAAAGAGATGTTTGTTTGGCCAGGATGTTTCCTCATCTCTCTTGTTTCTCTTTTCTCTCCCCATCTCACCCCCCCCTCCCCTCCCTTCGCACAGAGCTGGGACTTAGTGCAGCAGACGCAGAACTACCTGAAGCTCCTGATCTCCATTATCAACAGGGATGGTGAGACGCCCTTTCCTGTCGTGCAGGGGGAGGCTGGGATGTGGGGACCACTGTCACTGTCAAGTGCTGCTCCCCAGGCATCGTCCAGCGGGGTCTCGGCTGTCTCCGCAGAGCAGTGTCTGGCCCCCTACAAAGCTTCCACGAACTTTTCCAGGGGTGAACGTGGACTCTTGCTTGATGTCCTTTCCCCCTAAGGAGGGGACACTGATTTCAGGACCCTGCGTTCGGAAGGGTCTCTGCTTTGGCTTGCCAAGTCGATTGCCGCACTTAGTGACCTGTGCCTCGGTTCTGTTTCTGCTCCTTGTGGGCTGCAGGTGAGAGAAGGGTTTGCGTCACCTCTCCCCCTCCAAAGAAACGTAGCCTGACCATGCCTGCATACGTGGAATGCTCTGATCTGCAGAAAAAGTTTTATCCTCGGGACAAGCTTTTGTGTGCCTGCGCCCGACAGCTTATACCGAGAGTGAAACTTTTCTGCTGCTTCAGACCTACACAACTACCTGCCTAAATCGATTTCTGGTTGGTATGTGCTGGTTTTGGATTGCTCTCTTCTGATTTTACTCCTCTGAAGAGAAGGGGTTAGCCTTCCTAGGAAACAATATCTTGTGCCATAAGTCACGTTCGGATGGGGGAGGGGAAGACCTGGTTCTGCTCCCTGAGTGGCGTAGGAGGTTAAGAGCTCATGTATCTAATCTGGAGGAACCGGGTTTGATTCCCAGCTCTGCCGCCTGAGCTGTGGAGGCTTATCTGGGGAATTCAGATTAGCCTGTACACTCCCACACACGCCAGCTGGGTGACCTTGGGCTAGTCACAGCTTCTCGGAGCTCTCTCAGCCCCACATACCTCACAGGGTGTTTGTTGTGAGGGGGGAAGGGCAAGGAGATTGTAAGCCCCTTTGAGTCTCCTGCAGGAGAGAAAGGGGGGATATAAATCCAAACTCCTCCTCCTCCTCCTCCTCCTCCTCCTCCTCCTCCTCCTCCTCCTCCTCCTCCTCCTCCTCCTCCTCCTCCTCCTCCTCCTCCTCCTCCTCCTCCTTCTTCTTCTTCTTCTTCTTCTTCTTCTTCTTCTTCTTCTTCTTCTTCTTCTTCTTCTTCTTCTTCTTCTTCTTCTTCTTCTTCTTCTTCTTCTTCTTCTTCTTCTTCTTCTTCTTCTTCTTCTTCTTCTTCTCTCCACCCCATTTTCTGAAACCTGACTGCCGTTGTCCTCAAGTTTCAAGCAACTTATGGTGGGGGATGGTGGTGGGGGGTGGTCTCTTTAATAACTTCCGGGCTGGGTTTTTCTAGCTAGCTCCTGTGTGTGGGCCTGATTTGAGCATAGAACACGCACAGCTTTGGCTCTTGTGCTTCCTGTCCAGCTCCCTGTTCGACTGGGGCAGGGGTCTGCAACCTGCGGCTCTCCAACTGGCCATGCTGGCAGGGGCTGATGGGATTTGCAGTTCATGAACATCTGGAGAGCCACAGGTTGCAGACCCCTGGACTGTGGTGTGCCTGAAGGCATGTCGCTCTAAACCACTTCTTCGGCTCAGCTGTGTACTGTGCAGTACGGAATGTGCCTGGGGTTACTTTCCTCAGCCCCTCCCCATCCCAGTTGCTAAAAGGGAGAGGCTAACCCCCTAGGAAGAATGGCCTGTGCTTGTCTTGCAGCCGTGTGGGCTGGCGTGTGGATCATCCCTTGCGATGGAGCACCCTGCTGTAGAAGAAGGAAGAGGAGTTGAATTTATATCCCTCCCTTTCTCTCCTGTAAGGAGACTCAAAGGGGCTTACAATCTCCTTCCCCCCCTCATAACAAACATCCTGTGAGGAGGTGGGGCTGAGAGAGCTCCGAAGAACTGTGACTAGCCCAAGGTCACCCAGCTGGCATGTGTTGGAGTGCACAAGCTAATCTGGTTCCTCAGATAAGCCTCCACAGCTCAAGTGGAGAATCAAACCCAGTTCTCCAGATTAGAGCGCACCTGCTCTTAACCACTACGCCACTGCTGTTCCACTGCACAGAGGAACATCTGAATCCCGTGAAGCGCAAATCACCTAGTGGCTCATTTTGTCCACTGAATGGGGTCAAGGCCTTTATAAACAGGTCAAAGAAGAGGAGCGTGTTGGAAACATCCGGTTTTTAAAGCCTGCTAGCTTTTGTTTGCCATATTGGTTCAGTAACCCTCCCAGACAGTGAGCTCCCGGAAACATTGAGCTGCTGTGAGTGTTGTGAAAAGTGGGGGTCGTGTCCTTGGCACAGCCTCCCCTCGTTTCTTGCTGGCCAGAGGCCTTCCTGCAGAAGCCAGGCCTGCTTTAGCCTTGGAGTTCTTATTTGAAGGCGGGTCTTAGACTCAGTGGCTACTGCAGCCCTTTCGCAACACCGCTGCCGCGGCTCTTGCTGTTGCTGCTGCTCTGGGCCTCCTGCTGCAAGACCCTGTTCTTTGTTAGGCTGTTCTGTGCAAGCCTTGCTAAGAGAAACCCCCGGCCTGGGGTGCATCCAAGGGCTTCTGGTGGGGAAAAGAGGGGAGAGTTTGTGAGGAGGGAAGAGCAGTGCTGTCTAGACATAGACTGCCTTAGACTGGTGAGAGCTTATGTGGCTGCAAGTGCCATCAAGTTGCAGCAGACTTACGGTGGTTCTATAGACCAGTGGTGGCGAACCTTTGGCACTCCAGATGTTCTTGGACTACAATTCCCATCAGCCCCTGCCAGCATGGCCACCCCCCCCACCCCCCCCGCCGCCAACCCCCCCCCCCCCCCCCCCCCCCCCCCCCCCCCCCCCCCCCCCCGCCCCCCCCCCCCCCCCCCCCCCCCCCCCCCCCCCCACCCCCCCCCCCCACCCCCCCCCCCCCCCGCCCCCACCCACCGCCCACCCCCCCCCCCCACCACCCCCCCCCCCCCCCACCCCCCCCCCCCCCCACCCCCCCCCCCCCCCACCCCCCCCCCCCCCCACCCCCCCCCCCCCCCACCCCCCCCCCCCCCCACCCCCCCCCCCCCCCACCCCCCCCCCCCCCCACCCCCCCCCCCCCCCACCCCCCCCCCCCCCCACCCCCCCCCCCCCCCACCCCCCCCCCCCCCCACCCCCCCCCCCCCCCACCCCCCCCCCCCCCCACCCCCCCCCCCCCCCACCCCCCCCCCCCCCCACCCCCCCCCCCCCCCACCCCCCCCCCCCCCCACCCCCCCCCCCCCCCACCCCCCCCCCCCCCCACCCCCCCCCCCCCCCACCCCCCCCCCCCCCCACCCCCCCCCCCCCCCACCCCCCCCCCCCCCCACCCCCCCCCCCCCCCACCCCCCCCCCCCCCCACCCCCCCCCCCCCCCACCCCCCCCCCCCCCCACCCCCCCCCCCCCCCACCCCCCCCCCCCCCCACCCCCCCCCCCCCCCACCCCCCCCCCCCCCCACCCCCCCCCCCCCCCACCCCCCCCCCCCCCCACCCCCCCCCCCCCCCACCCCCCCCCCCCCCCACCCCCCCCCCCCCCCACCCCCCCCCCCCCCCACCCCCCCCCCCCCCCACCCCCCCCCCCCCCCACCCCCCCCCCCCCCCACCCCCCCCCCCCCCCACCCCCCCCCCCCCCCACCCCCCCCCCCCCCCACCCCCCCCCCCCCCCACCCCCCCCCCCCCCCACCCCCCCCCCCCCCCACCCCCCCCCCCCCCCACCCCCCCCCCCCCCCACCCCCCCCCCCCCCCACCCCCCCCCCCCCCCACCCCCCCCCCCCCCCACCCCCCCCCCCCCCCACCCCCCCCCCCCCCCACCCCCCCCCCCCCCCACCCCCCCCCCCCCCCACCCCCCCCCCCCCCCACCCCCCCCCCCCCCCACCCCCCCCCCCCCCCACCCCCCCCCCCCCCCACCCCCCCCCCCCCCCACCCCCCCCCCCCCCCACCCCCCCCCCCCCCCACCCCCCCCCCCCCCCACCCCCCCCCCCCCCCACCCCCCCCCCCCCCCACCCCCCCCCCCCCCCACCCCCCCCCCCCCCCACCCCCCCCCCCCCCCACCCCCCCCCCCCCCCACCCCCCCCCCCCCCCACCCCCCCCCCCCCCCACCCCCCCCCCCCCCCACCCCCCCCCCCCCCCACCCCCCCCCCCCCCCACCCCCCCCCCCCCCCACCCCCCCCCCCCCCCACCCCCCCCCCCCCCCACCCCCCCCCCCCCCCACCCCCCCCCCCCCCCACCCCCCCCCCCCCCCACCCCCCCCCCCCCCCACCCCCCCCCCCCCCCACCCCCCCCCCCCCCCACCCCCCCCCCCCCCCACCCCCCCCCCCCCCCACCCCCCCCCCCCCCCACCCCCCCCCCCCCCCACCCCCCCCCCCCCCCACCCCCCCCCCCCCCCACCCCCCCCCCCCCCCACCCCCCCCCCCCCCCACCCCCCCCCCCCCCCACCCCCCCCCCCCCCCACCCCCCCCCCCCCCCACCCCCCCCCCCCCCCACCCCCCCCCCCCCCCACCCCCCCCCCCCCCCACCCCCCCCCCCCCCCACCCCCCCCCCCCCCCACCCCCCCCCCCCCCCACCCCCCCCCCCCCCCACCCCCCCCCCCCCCCACCCCCCCCCCCCCCCACCCCCCCCCCCCCCCACCCCCCCCCCCCCCCACCCCCCCCCCCCCCCACCCCCCCCCCCCCCCACCCCCCCCCCCCCCCACCCCCCCCCCCCCCCACCCCCCCCCCCCCCCACCCCCCCCCCCCCCCACCCCCCCCCCCCCCCACCCCCCCCCCCCCCCACCCCCCCCCCCCCCCACCCCCCCCCCCCCCCACCCCCCCCCCCCCCCACCCCCCCCCCCCCCCACCCCCCCCCCCCCCCACCCCCCCCCCCCCCCACCCCCCCCCCCCCCCACCCCCCCCCCCCCCCACCCCCCCCCCCCCCCACCCCCCCCCCCCCCCACCCCCCCCCCCCCCCACCCCCCCCCCCCCCCACCCCCCCCCCCCCCCACCCCCCCCCCCCCCCACCCCCCCCCCCCCCCACCCCCCCCCCCCCCCACCCCCCCCCCCCCCCACCCCCCCCCCCCCCCACCCCCCCCCCCCCCCACCCCCCCCCCCCCCCACCCCCCCCCCCCCCCACCCCCCCCCCCCCCCACCCCCCCCCCCCCCCACCCCCCCCCCCCCCCACCCCCCCCCCCCCCCACCCCCCCCCCCCCCCACCCCCCCCCCCCCCCACCCCCCCCCCCCCCCACCCCCCCCCCCCCCCACCCCCCCCCCCCCCCACCCCCCCCCCCCCCCACCCCCCCCCCCCCCCACCCCCCCCCCCCCCCACCCCCCCCCCCCCCCACCCCCCCCCCCCCCCACCCCCCCCCCCCCCCACCCCCCCCCCCCCCCACCCCCCCCCCCCCCCACCCCCCCCCCCCCCCACCCCCCCCCCCCCCCACCCCCCCCCCCCCCCACCCCCCCCCCCCCCCACCCCCCCCCCCCCCCACCCCCCCCCCCCCCCACCCCCCCCCCCCCCCACCCCCCCCCCCCCCCACCCCCCCCCCCCCCCACCCCCCCCCCCCCCCACCCCCCCCCCCCCCCACCCCCCCCCCCCCCCACCCCCCCCCCCCCCCACCCCCCCCCCCCCCCACCCCCCCCCCCCCCCACCCCCCCCCCCCCCCACCCCCCCCCCCCCCCACCCCCCCCCCCCCCCACCCCCCCCCCCCCCCACCCCCCCCCCCCCCCACCCCCCCCCCCCCCCACCCCCCCCCCCCCCCACCCCCCCCCCCCCCCACCCCCCCCCCCCCCCACCCCCCCCCCCCCCCACCCCCCCCCCCCCCCACCCCCCCCCCCCCCCACCCCCCCCCCCCCCCACCCCCCCCCCCCCCCACCCCCCCCCCCCCCCACCCCCCCCCCCCCCCACCCCCCCCCCCCCCCACCCCCCCCCCCCCCCACCCCCCCCCCCCCCCACCCCCCCCCCCCCCCACCCCCCCCCCCCCCCACCCCCCCCCCCCCCCACCCCCCCCCCCCCCCACCCCCCCCCCCCCCCACCCCCCCCCCCCCCCACCCCCCCCCCCCCCCACCCCCCCCCCCCCCCACCCCCCCCCCCCCCCACCCCCCCCCCCCCCCACCCCCCCCCCCCCCCACCCCCCCCCCCCCCCACCCCCCCCCCCCCCCACCCCCCCCCCCCCCCACCCCCCCCCCCCCCCACCCCCCCCCCCCCCCACCCCCCCCCCCCCCCACCCCCCCCCCCCCCCACCCCCCCCCCCCCCCACCCCCCCCCCCCCCCACCCCCCCCCCCCCCCACCCCCCCCCCCCCCCACCCCCCCCCCCCCCCACCCCCCCCCCCCCCCACCCCCCCCCCCCCCCACCCCCCCCCCCCCCCACCCCCCCCCCCCCCCACCCCCCCCCCCCCCCACCCCCCCCCCCCCCCACCCCCCCCCCCCCCCACCCCCCCCCCCCCCCACCCCCCCCCCCCCCCACCCCCCCCCCCCCCCACCCCCCCCCCCCCCCACCCCCCCCCCCCCCCACCCCCCCCCCCCCCCACCCCCCCCCCCCCCCACCCCCCCCCCCCCCCACCCCCCCCCCCCCCCACCCCCCCCCCCCCCCACCCCCCCCCCCCCCCACCCCCCCCCCCCCCCACCCCCCCCCCCCCCCACCCCCCCCCCCCCCCACCCCCCCCCCCCCCCACCCCCCCCCCCCCCCACCCCCCCCCCCCCCCACCCCCCCCCCCCCCCACCCCCCCCCCCCCCCACCCCCCCCCCCCCCCACCCCCCCCCCCCCCCACCCCCCCCCCCCCCCACCCCCCCCCCCCCCCACCCCCCCCCCCCCCCACCCCCCCCCCCCCCCACCCCCCCCCCCCCCCACCCCCCCCCCCCCCCACCCCCCCCCCCCCCCACCCCCCCCCCCCCCCACCCCCCCCCCCCCCCACCCCCCCCCCCCCCCACCCCCCCCCCCCCCCACCCCCCCCCCCCCCCACCCCCCCCCCCCCCCACCCCCCCCCCCCCCCACCCCCCCCCCCCCCCACCCCCCCCCCCCCCCACCCCCCCCCCCCCCCACCCCCCCCCCCCCCCACCCCCCCCCCCCCCCACCCCCCCCCCCCCCCACCCCCCCCCCCCCCCACCCCCCCCCCCCCCCACCCCCCCCCCCCCCCACCCCCCCCCCCCCCCACCCCCCCCCCCCCCCACCCCCCCCCCCCCCCACCCCCCCCCCCCCCCACCCCCCCCCCCCCCCACCCCCCCCCCCCCCCACCCCCCCCCCCCCCCACCCCCCCCCCCCCCCACCCCCCCCCCCCCCCACCCCCCCCCCCCCCCACCCCCCCCCCCCCCCACCCCCCCCCCCCCCCACCCCCCCCCCCCCCCACCCCCCCCCCCCCCCACCCCCCCCCCCCCCCACCCCCCCCCCCCCCCACCCCCCCCCCCCCCCACCCCCCCCCCCCCCCACCCCCCCCCCCCCCCACCCCCCCCCCCCCCCACCCCCCCCCCCCCCCACCCCCCCCCCCCCCCACCCCCCCCCCCCCCCACCCCCCCCCCCCCCCACCCCCCCCCCCCCCCACCCCCCCCCCCCCCCACCCCCCCCCCCCCCCACCCCCCCCCCCCCCCACCCCCCCCCCCCCCCACCCCCCCCCCCCCCCACCCCCCCCCCCCCCCACCCCCCCCCCCCCCCACCCCCCCCCCCCCCCACCCCCCCCCCCCCCCACCCCCCCCCCCCCCCACCCCCCCCCCCCCCCACCCCCCCCCCCCCCCACCCCCCCCCCCCCCCACCCCCCCCCCCCCCCACCCCCCCCCCCCCCCACCCCCCCCCCCCCCCACCCCCCCCCCCCCCCACCCCCCCCCCCCCCCACCCCCCCCCCCCCCCACCCCCCCCCCCCCCCACCCCCCCCCCCCCCCACCCCCCCCCCCCCCCACCCCCCCCCCCCCCCACCCCCCCCCCCCCCCACCCCCCCCCCCCCCCACCCCCCCCCCCCCCCACCCCCCCCCCCCCCCACCCCCCCCCCCCCCCACCCCCCCCCCCCCCCACCCCCCCCCCCCCCCACCCCCCCCCCCCCCCACCCCCCCCCCCCCCCACCCCCCCCCCCCCCCACCCCCCCCCCCCCCCACCCCCCCCCCCCCCCACCCCCCCCCCCCCCCACCCCCCCCCCCCCCCACCCCCCCCCCCCCCCACCCCCCCCCCCCCCCACCCCCCCCCCCCCCCACCCCCCCCCCCCCCCACCCCCCCCCCCCCCCACCCCCCCCCCCCCCCACCCCCCCCCCCCCCCACCCCCCCCCCCCCCCACCCCCCCCCCCCCCCACCCCCCCCCCCCCCCACCCCCCCCCCCCCCCACCCCCCCCCCCCCCCACCCCCCCCCCCCCCCACCCCCCCCCCCCCCCACCCCCCCCCCCCCCCACCCCCCCCCCCCCCCACCCCCCCCCCCCCCCACCCCCCCCCCCCCCCACCCCCCCCCCCCCCCACCCCCCCCCCCCCCCACCCCCCCCCCCCCCCACCCCCCCCCCCCCCCACCCCCCCCCCCCCCCACCCCCCCCCCCCCCCACCCCCCCCCCCCCCCACCCCCCCCCCCCCCCACCCCCCCCCCCCCCCACCCCCCCCCCCCCCCACCCCCCCCCCCCCCCACCCCCCCCCCCCCCCACCCCCCCCCCCCCCCACCCCCCCCCCCCCCCACCCCCCCCCCCCCCCACCCCCCCCCCCCCCCACCCCCCCCCCCCCCCACCCCCCCCCCCCCCCACCCCCCCCCCCCCCCACCCCCCCCCCCCCCCACCCCCCCCCCCCCCCACCCCCCCCCCCCCCCACCCCCCCCCCCCCCCACCCCCCCCCCCCCCCACCCCCCCCCCCCCCCACCCCCCCCCCCCCCCACCCCCCCCCCCCCCCACCCCCCCCCCCCCCCACCCCCCCCCCCCCCCACCCCCCCCCCCCCCCACCCCCCCCCCCCCCCACCCCCCCCCCCCCCCACCCCCCCCCCCCCCCACCCCCCCCCCCCCCCACCCCCCCCCCCCCCCACCCCCCCCCCCCCCCACCCCCCCCCCCCCCCACCCCCCCCCCCCCCCACCCCCCCCCCCCCCCACCCCCCCCCCCCCCCACCCCCCCCCCCCCCCACCCCCCCCCCCCCCCACCCCCCCCCCCCCCCACCCCCCCCCCCCCCCACCCCCCCCCCCCCCCACCCCCCCCCCCCCCCACCCCCCCCCCCCCCCACCCCCCCCCCCCCCCACCCCCCCCCCCCCCCACCCCCCCCCCCCCCCACCCCCCCCCCCCCCCACCCCCCCCCCCCCCCACCCCCCCCCCCCCCCACCCCCCCCCCCCCCCACCCCCCCCCCCCCCCACCCCCCCCCCCCCCCACCCCCCCCCCCCCCCACCCCCCCCCCCCCCCACCCCCCCCCCCCCCCACCCCCCCCCCCCCCCACCCCCCCCCCCCCCCACCCCCCCCCCCCCCCACCCCCCCCCCCCCCCACCCCCCCCCCCCCCCACCCCCCCCCCCCCCCACCCCCCCCCCCCCCCACCCCCCCCCCCCCCCACCCCCCCCCCCCCCCACCCCCCCCCCCCCCCACCCCCCCCCCCCCCCACCCCCCCCCCCCCCCACCCCCCCCCCCCCCCACCCCCCCCCCCCCCCACCCCCCCCCCCCCCCACCCCCCCCCCCCCCCACCCCCCCCCCCCCCCACCCCCCCCCCCCCCCACCCCCCCCCCCCCCCACCCCCCCCCCCCCCCACCCCCCCCCCCCCCCACCCCCCCCCCCCCCCACCCCCCCCCCCCCCCACCCCCCCCCCCCCCCACCCCCCCCCCCCCCCACCCCCCCCCCCCCCCACCCCCCCCCCCCCCCACCCCCCCCCCCCCCCACCCCCCCCCCCCCCCACCCCCCCCCCCCCCCACCCCCCCCCCCCCCCACCCCCCCCCCCCCCCACCCCCCCCCCCCCCCACCCCCCCCCCCCCCCACCCCCCCCCCCCCCCACCCCCCCCCCCCCCCACCCCCCCCCCCCCCCACCCCCCCCCCCCCCCACCCCCCCCCCCCCCCACCCCCCCCCCCCCCCACCCCCCCCCCCCCCCACCCCCCCCCCCCCCCACCCCCCCCCCCCCCCACCCCCCCCCCCCCCCACCCCCCCCCCCCCCCACCCCCCCCCCCCCCCACCCCCCCCCCCCCCCACCCCCCCCCCCCCCCACCCCCCCCCCCCCCCACCCCCCCCCCCCCCCACCCCCCCCCCCCCCCACCCCCCCCCCCCCCCACCCCCCCCCCCCCCCACCCCCCCCCCCCCCCACCCCCCCCCCCCCCCACCCCCCCCCCCCCCCACCCCCCCCCCCCCCCACCCCCCCCCCCCCCCACCCCCCCCCCCCCCCACCCCCCCCCCCCCCCACCCCCCCCCCCCCCCACCCCCCCCCCCCCCCACCCCCCCCCCCCCCCACCCCCCCCCCCCCCCACCCCCCCCCCCCCCCACCCCCCCCCCCCCCCACCCCCCCCCCCCCCCACCCCCCCCCCCCCCCACCCCCCCCCCCCCCCACCCCCCCCCCCCCCCACCCCCCCCCCCCCCCACCCCCCCCCCCCCCCACCCCCCCCCCCCCCCACCCCCCCCCCCCCCCACCCCCCCCCCCCCCCACCCCCCCCCCCCCCCACCCCCCCCCCCCCCCACCCCCCCCCCCCCCCACCCCCCCCCCCCCCCACCCCCCCCCCCCCCCACCCCCCCCCCCCCCCACCCCCCCCCCCCCCCACCCCCCCCCCCCCCCACCCCCCCCCCCCCCCACCCCCCCCCCCCCCCACCCCCCCCCCCCCCCACCCCCCCCCCCCCCCACCCCCCCCCCCCCCCACCCCCCCCCCCCCCCACCCCCCCCCCCCCCCACCCCCCCCCCCCCCCACCCCCCCCCCCCCCCACCCCCCCCCCCCCCCACCCCCCCCCCCCCCCACCCCCCCCCCCCCCCACCCCCCCCCCCCCCCACCCCCCCCCCCCCCCACCCCCCCCCCCCCCCACCCCCCCCCCCCCCCACCCCCCCCCCCCCCCACCCCCCCCCCCCCCCACCCCCCCCCCCCCCCACCCCCCCCCCCCCCCACCCCCCCCCCCCCCCACCCCCCCCCCCCCCCACCCCCCCCCCCCCCCACCCCCCCCCCCCCCCACCCCCCCCCCCCCCCACCCCCCCCCCCCCCCACCCCCCCCCCCCCCCACCCCCCCCCCCCCCCACCCCCCCCCCCCCCCACCCCCCCCCCCCCCCACCCCCCCCCCCCCCCACCCCCCCCCCCCCCCACCCCCCCCCCCCCCCACCCCCCCCCCCCCCCACCCCCCCCCCCCCCCACCCCCCCCCCCCCCCACCCCCCCCCCCCCCCACCCCCCCCCCCCCCCACCCCCCCCCCCCCCCACCCCCCCCCCCCCCCACCCCCCCCCCCCCCCACCCCCCCCCCCCCCCACCCCCCCCCCCCCCCACCCCCCCCCCCCCCCACCCCCCCCCCCCCCCACCCCCCCCCCCCCCCACCCCCCCCCCCCCCCACCCCCCCCCCCCCCCACCCCCCCCCCCCCCCACCCCCCCCCCCCCCCACCCCCCCCCCCCCCCACCCCCCCCCCCCCCCACCCCCCCCCCCCCCCACCCCCCCCCCCCCCCACCCCCCCCCCCCCCCACCCCCCCCCCCCCCCACCCCCCCCCCCCCCCACCCCCCCCCCCCCCCACCCCCCCCCCCCCCCACCCCCCCCCCCCCCCACCCCCCCCCCCCCCCACCCCCCCCCCCCCCCACCCCCCCCCCCCCCCACCCCCCCCCCCCCCCACCCCCCCCCCCCCCCACCCCCCCCCCCCCCCACCCCCCCCCCCCCCCACCCCCCCCCCCCCCCACCCCCCCCCCCCCCCACCCCCCCCCCCCCCCACCCCCCCCCCCCCCCACCCCCCCCCCCCCCCACCCCCCCCCCCCCCCACCCCCCCCCCCCCCCACCCCCCCCCCCCCCCACCCCCCCCCCCCCCCACCCCCCCCCCCCCCCACCCCCCCCCCCCCCCACCCCCCCCCCCCCCCACCCCCCCCCCCCCCCACCCCCCCCCCCCCCCACCCCCCCCCCCCCCCACCCCCCCCCCCCCCCACCCCCCCCCCCCCCCACCCCCCCCCCCCCCCACCCCCCCCCCCCCCCACCCCCCCCCCCCCCCACCCCCCCCCCCCCCCACCCCCCCCCCCCCCCACCCCCCCCCCCCCCCACCCCCCCCCCCCCCCACCCCCCCCCCCCCCCACCCCCCCCCCCCCCCACCCCCCCCCCCCCCCACCCCCCCCCCCCCCCACCCCCCCCCCCCCCCACCCCCCCCCCCCCCCACCCCCCCCCCCCCCCACCCCCCCCCCCCCCCACCCCCCCCCCCCCCCACCCCCCCCCCCCCCCACCCCCCCCCCCCCCCACCCCCCCCCCCCCCCACCCCCCCCCCCCCCCACCCCCCCCCCCCCCCACCCCCCCCCCCCCCCACCCCCCCCCCCCCCCACCCCCCCCCCCCCCCACCCCCCCCCCCCCCCACCCCCCCCCCCCCCCACCCCCCCCCCCCCCCACCCCCCCCCCCCCCCACCCCCCCCCCCCCCCACCCCCCCCCCCCCCCACCCCCCCCCCCCCCCACCCCCCCCCCCCCCCACCCCCCCCCCCCCCCACCCCCCCCCCCCCCCACCCCCCCCCCCCCCCACCCCCCCCCCCCCCCACCCCCCCCCCCCCCCACCCCCCCCCCCCCCCACCCCCCCCCCCCCCCACCCCCCCCCCCCCCCACCCCCCCCCCCCCCCACCCCCCCCCCCCCCCACCCCCCCCCCCCCCCACCCCCCCCCCCCCCCACCCCCCCCCCCCCCCACCCCCCCCCCCCCCCACCCCCCCCCCCCCCCACCCCCCCCCCCCCCCACCCCCCATGGCAGGGGCTGATGGGAATTGTAGTCCATAACATCTGGAGTGCCAAAGGTTCACCACCACGGGTATAGGGGAAGTTGTAGAAACCAGCTTCACAGAAGGGTGCCGAATGACCTGCAAGTTGTGGGATTCAGCTTTCGAGAAGGATCAGTATCTGTGGTTCGTTCAGTCGTGACTGGTATGCGTTGCGACGGGCGTTTGAAAACGTAAGTTGAAATATAAATCCCACGCAGGAGGTTTTGTGGAACCAACTTCGAAGAGGCAGTGAATTTTAAAGAAGAAATCAAGATGATCAGGGTGCTGTGTGTGCGCGCGTGTATGTGCGCGCGCGTGTGTGCATGCGTGTGTGTGTGTGTGTGCTTATTACCCAGCAGGATATTGGGTATGAAATGGAACACTGTGAGATTGTCAGCTTTCATTGGAGAGGGAGTCAGGTTTCCAGTTTTGTTGGTTGTGAAGATGAGCCTCTGAGCATGTCCACAATGCTTATGGAGACCTCACAACTGAGGCATTATTCAGAAAGCTTCAGGGGTCTGCAACCTGCGGCTCTCCAGATGTTCATGGACTACAGTTCCCATCAGCCCCTGCCAGCACGGCCAATTCCAAATCATTTATTTACGGTCAACGACCAGAACAGTCAGCACGGCCAATTGGCCATCCTGGCAGGGGCTGATGGGAATTGTAGTCCATGAACATCTGGAGAGCCGCAGGTTGCAGACCCCTAGAGCTGTCAGCATCCTGCACAGCTCCATGCTGTCCCTATGAATCAGTGCAAAATAGGGAAACCAGGCTAACGTACTTCAGAGGCATTGTTCATGCAAACTGCTGAATCCAACCTCGTTTGGTTGTCAAAAGCTATTTGTCCAGGACAGGCACAGCCCTGCTTATAATTCACGTGATCTACTTTCCAGGGCGGAATGTGGCTTAGAGTAAGCTGGTCCTGTGTGGTAAAAAGCAAGTCTGATCCCCTCTTCATTAAGATGGGGAATGAAGGCTGAGAGATTGCATTGTCCAAGACTTCCAAGTGGCCGTGTTTAGCTGTGCCTTGGATGCAGGCTTAGTGTGTCCACTCTCTGGCTTCCTGCGAGCAAAGATCTATTTGGGAGAGTGCATTAACTTCCAGGCACAGAGGAGCCATCTTCCCAGTCATAGAATCATAGAGTTGGAAGTGACCCCCAAGGGCCATCAAGTCCAACCCCCTGCCATGCAGGAACACACAATCAAAGCACTCCTGACAGATGGCCATCCAGCCTCTCTTTAAAAAAACCCTCTCAACCTTTAAAGGAGCAGCTGCCATTTGAAGAGGAGAAGAGGATATTAGATTTATACCCCACCTTTCTCTCCTATGAGGAGTCTCAAGGAGGCTTATAAACTCCTTTTCCCTTCTCCAACTCCCAAAGCACCTTGTAAGACAGGTGGGGCTGAGGAAGTTCTGAGAGAACTGTGACTAGCCCAAGGTCACCCAGCAGGCTTCATGTGGAAGAGCAGGGAAACAAATCCAGTGTTTCATGTCAGAGTCTGCCGCCCGTTTGGAGAAGTGGCAAATCAAACCTGGTTCTCCAGATGAGAGTCTAGTGCTCCTAACCCAGGGGTCTGCAACCTGCGGCTCTCCAGATGTTCATGGACTACAATTCCCATCAGCCCTGCCACTTGGCCATGCTGGCATGGGCTGATAGGAATTGTAGTTCATGAACAACTGGAGAGCCGTAGGTTGCAGACCCCTGTCCTAACCATTATACCTGGGGTGAAGACTTGGGAACTCACGTAGCTCAACTTTTCAACAAAGCACTGAAGTAATTTTCATCATAACTATCCCTTCACCTTAAAGAGAAAAAAATATGTAGCTCCCTCCAAGCCCAGCTCTGTCCTTCCCTTCTTAATCACGGGCCAAATGTCTGTCTGGGATGTTTTAGCTGGTATTTATTCACATGGCACAAAAGCTACCCAGAGCACTCTGGATTTGAATCCAGTAGAAGAAGAAGAGTTTGGATTTATATCCCCCCTTTCTCTCCTGTAAGGAGACTCAAAGGGGCTGACAAACTCCTTTCCCTTCCTCCCTCACAACAAACACCCTGTGAGGTGGGTGGGGCTGAGAGAGCTCTGAAGAACTGTGATTAGCCCAGGGTCACCCAGCTGCCGTGTGTTGCACAGGCTAATCTGGTTTCCCAGATAAGCCTCCACAGCTCAAGCGGCAGCAGCGGCGAAGCCACAAGGGGGCGGGGGGTGCGTCGTGCAAAAATCACCCCAGGCCCCTCCCCCTTCCCCCCTTCGGTGCCCCCCCCCGCAGCGCCCCCCACCCCCCTTCCCATACTCACCTTAGTTCCTTTTTCAGGCTTCAAAAGGCGTTGTTCTCAGTAAAAACAGCCTGAGGAACTACAGTTCCCAGGAGACCTTGGGGTTCACAAGGTCTCTTGGGAAGTATGAAAAAAAAAAGATTCCACATCAGGCCTGTTTTTAAGAACACTGCTAACTTGCCTGAACTAAGAACTAAGGTAAGGAGACGAAGCTGACTTACGAAGGAGCATTGCGAAACGTAAGCATGGGGTGTGTGTGTGGAAAATGTGGAATGCGCACCGGGCGCAGTTTGGCCCAGCTACGCCTCTGAGCAGCAGAGCGGGGAATCAAACCTGGTTCCTCTAGATTAGAGTACGCCTGCTCTTAACCACTACGCCACTGCTGCTCCTTTGAAGTAGCCCCTTCGAAGCATCCTGAATCTCTGCACCAAGAAGCTGAATTGTGACCGCTTGAAATCTCGTTCAGTATCTCTGCCTCCCTCGTTCAGATTTCCGTTTTCATCCAGCCTGGTCCACATCTTTTTGGACTGGCCCTTGGGGATTCAGGCCCCGTGTCGCAACTCTGCACACAGTTCCCCTGTTTTTTTGCCTTGTGCTTGTGGTTTTAATGGCAGCATGTGCAGCAGCCCTCTGCTGCTCCTCTTGTGTAGAGTGGAGAGAAATAGCTGCTCTTTGGATGAGAAGTGGCAACCACATTTGTTCTGAGCGGTTTGCAAAATGCATGACAGAAGCTTCTGTCAAGGAAACACGAATCCCCGGCATAACAAGGGATTCCAGTAAAGGACCTCAAGAGGTGTGTGTGTGTGTGTGTGTGTACCTTTCCTGGCTGTAACTGTTGAGATGATGAGAGAGACTCTTTAAAATCCCTCCTTCTGGTTCCTGGAAACTTTGCCGCGTTGCTTCCTGAATTCTGAGACTTTGCTGTTAGTAGCTTGTTGAAGCGTTAGAGTGGGCAGAGGCGGCCAAACTAACTTCACTACTTAAGGAATTTGGACAAGTTTTTGGACAGTTGGAAACCTTTGGTAGATTTGGGTGCTGTGTGGTTTCCGGGCTGTATGGCCGTGTTCTAGCAGCATTCTCTCCTGACGTTTCGCCTGCATCTGTGGCTGGCATCTTCAGAGGACCACACAGCACCCAAGTGATTCCGACTGTGAAAGCCTTCGACAATACTTTGGTAGATTATTTGGATAAGATAGAAAAAGAATAGATTGATGGGGTGTTGTGTGGTTTCCGGGCTGTATGGCCGTGTTCTAGCAGCATTCTCTCCTGATGTTTCGTCTGCATCTGTGGCTGGCATCTTCAGAGGATCAGCCACAGATGCAGGCAAAACGTCAGGAGAGAATGCTGCTAGAACACGGCCAAACAGCCTGTATACCACACAGCACACCAGTGATTCCAGCCGTGAAAACCTTCGACAATACAATAAATTGACAATTAGTGGTTTTGATGGTTAGGATTTGTTAAATAAGCTCCAGTAGAGAAAAGTGTGACTTCTATTAGTAGCTCTAAAAATCCAATTTGACCTGGGTCGTTGAAGAGCAAGTGGTAATAAAATGTTTTGTTATCATTAATACTCTCTGCAAACAAAACTGGGAGTCCTTCTGGGAAATGTGTTTTGTTTTCCTGTGGGGTGTGTGTGTGTGTGTGTGTGTGTGTGTGTGTGTGTGTACGTCCTTCGTGACGTCAGCTATTCAAGTACTAGTATAGATTGGATTTTCCTCTATAGAGGTATTTAGACACAAGTGCTTCCAACGTCATACGGTGGTCAAGGGTGGTCTTTCCTTTCGTAAAGCCAATCTGCTCTATTTCGATTGGCCTATTAGTCGAAATCCACTTCAAAAGATGGTTAAGTAAATATTTGGCATACAATTTACCTGATCACCCTTTTTAAACAATGGAATGGTGGTTGCGTTTGTCCACATTATGGGCACTGAGCCAGAGTCATTCACAGTAGTGAATAAGGCGGCAAACTAGTTTCCTAGTATAGAAATTTTAACACAAATTAATGGCTACTGAATGGGCTCCGCCTGCATGGCTCCATTCCCGGCTTGTAGGACAACCTGCAATGTCCTGTGGTTTCTAAACCACAAAAGGGTGTAGAAACATACATGAGCAACCATTGACAAGTCTCGACTAGCGTGCACGACGTTGCTTGAATTGGGCCATCGCAGAGCTGCCTGGCTGTGATTCCTACCATTGGCAGCATTGGCTTCTGCTGCTGTTTTGGCATTGGGGGACTGCCTGCCAGCAGGATCTGGACTGGCGTGCTGGGCCGTGCCACCCAGGTGTGTTCAAGGGGGCTGCAACCCTGGCTAGCGTGTCATTCAGAAGGCAAGCACTGTCCGGGCTGGGCCTCTACCTACCTGTTTTGTATTCCAGAGCAGAGAGACCGGGGCAGCACCACCAGTTTGAGCAGTGACTTCTCTCTGGTGATGGAGAATTCCCCAGGCGCCGTGGGGAGTTTCACCTATGAAGCTGTGGAGCTGATGCCAGCGGGCACCCAAACGCAAGCGGCTTGGTAAGACGGTACTCCGGCACATGCACGCCTGTCAGCGGGGCACTGGGTTGCAGGACAGCTGCGGGGCCGTTGTGCATTATCCAAAAAGCCACCCCCCCCCCCCCCCCCCCCACACACCTTTCTGGCTTTTATGCTGGTCTAAAACTCTCTCCATTGAGCAACTGAAGAGGTTCTTCCGCTGGAGGGAGAGCTGCTTTGGTTGGAGGCTGGAGGAACTTTCTCCAGTCCGTGGTAAGTGGACCTGGCCGAGCTCCCCCTGCAAGCCGAGGCCCTTGGAAGCCCCCATGGACTTTGCAGAGGCTTTCGCGGGTGGGGGTCGTTTTAAACAGGATTATCAGAGCGACCCGGCAGACCTTGGCTCATTCCGCACATGCAGAATAATGCACTTTCAAACTGCTTCCAGTGCTCTTTGAAGCTGTGCGGAACGGCAAAATCCACTTGCAAACAGTTGTGAAAGTGGTTTGAAAACGCTTTATTTTGCATGTGCGGAAGGGGCACTTGCGGCCCAAGCGGCAGGATGCTGCACGGGCCAGCCCTTTCTCTTGGCTGGCCCCTCTCCCAATCCTGAGCCAGCAGCCTCCGGACCACGGCACGTTCAGCACCGGGGGGGAGATCCTTTTCATCTTGGAGGGTGGAGTTGCTCCAGCTGTGAGGTCATGTTACCTGTTTCTCATTCCCTCCCAAAAAGAAGGTGCAGCCCCTGAGTCCGAAGAAACCTGCCCTGCCCTCTTGTTGCGGGGAGCAGCATCTCGAACCTTTACTTCCTAACAACGGAACAGGCTCGAGCAGACTGTGCAGCTCAGCCCGAGGATGACATGTAGGCTTCTTGACAGCGAGGGCAGCGGGAAGCCAGCTCCACCCGGGGCTCACGTTGCCGTCTTCTGGGTCTGGCCTGCCTTTTTTGGAGGCCTTGTGCCCTGGACGTGTGGAGAGGACTCTGCTAGATCAGGGCGGGAGCTCCGGCTGGGGAGTTGGTAGCGTTGCTCACGGGCATGCCCTCTCAGTTTAATTTTCCTCTCTTCTCCCCAAGCACGTGTGTTAATGATATTTTACAGTGCAATTATTCTGAGCTAAATCTGGGCTGTGCGGAGAGGCAGCTCAAAATCCTCTGGGTAATGGCAGCTTGCTGTTACCAGGCTCGGTTTTTCGAAGCACGGAGCTTGGGGGGGGCGGGCAGGAGGCGGCGATCCATTCCGAGGTGTTTGTGGCCCGGAAGTTGTGCCCCCCCCCCCCCCCCCCCCCCCGCTTGAAAAGTCAGGCTCGGGCAAAAATCCTCTGGGCAGGAGAACAGGCGCGGAGTTCCTCAGGGGTCAAAACTCACTCTGGTCATCTTAACCCTTCACAGGAAAGTCTGAAATAGTCCAGATTCATGGCTGGAAACACACAGATCTTTTTTTCACTTGATTAAATTTATTACGAGAGCGAGCGCCATGGGATGGTTAGAGTACTTGACTAGGAGTTGGGAGACCCAGATTCAAATCCGCGCTCTGCCACAGAATCTCCCTGGGTGACCTTGGACCGGTCACATGCTCTCAGCCATCCCTACCTCACAGCGCTGCTGTTAGCGTAAAATGGCGGAGAGAGACCCATGTACACAGATTTGGTTCCCTGTTGGTAAAAGCTAAAGGTAAGTCCCCTGTACGCTGGGTCATTCCTGACCCAAGGACCGGCAGCACCTCATGATGTTTACCAGGCAAACTGTATTTAAGGGGTGATTGGCCATTCCCCAGTCGTCTACGTTTTACCCTCAGCGAGCTGGGTACTCACTTTATCCATCTTGGAAGGATGGAAGGCCGAGTCAGTCTTGAACCGGCTACTTGAAATCAACTTCCATCTGGATTGAACTCAGGTCATGAGCAGAGCTTATATCAATTGTATTGGCGCAGTAGTGGCATAGTGGTTAAAAGCAGGTGCATTCTAATCTGGAGGAACTGGGTTTGATTCCCCGCTCTGCTGCTTGAGCTGTGGAGGCTTATCTGGGGAATTCAGATTAGCCTGTGCACTCCCACACACGCCAGCTGGGTGACCTTGGGCTAGTCACAGTTCTTCTGAGCGATCTCAGCCTCACCTACCTCACAGGGGAAGGGAAAGGAGATTGTAAGCCCCTTTGAGTCTCCTACAGGAGAGAAAGGGGGGATATAAGAACATAAGAACATAAGATATAAATCCAAACTCCTCTTCCTCCTCCTCCTCCTCCTCCTCCTCCTCCTCCTCCTCCTCCTCCTCTTCTTCTTCTTCTTCTTCTTCTTCTTCTTCTTCTTCTTCTTCCTCCCCCCTATGCATGTGTAAAGCCTTCCTGTCTCACCTTTCTCCGTGTCTCATTGTTTCTTACGGTACATTTTACTATGAGCGAAGCGTGTTCGGGTGGCCGCATTGTCTGCTACTGTCTGAATTTCTCTGTGTTAGAAAATCTTCTGTCATGCTGTAGGGGTGAATGTATGAAATGCACATGGTTGCTGCCTGTGCTGTCTCCTTCAGGTCATGACCCAGCCTGTGCTTCTTGGGGGCAACCAGAGTAGGAAGTCAGTCCGTGCTCAGACCATCCACGTGCGGTGGGGTCAGTGGGTGGGGGTCGCCAGAAAAGGGCCAGGGGCAGAAGTCCAGAGCCACCAGAAGCCCCTTTGTGATTCTGCCGCAGTTTCAGCAAAGTCCTTAGAGTGGTTCGATCCAGTTGTCCCTCAGTAGAAGGCGGCACGGGGTAAGGCAGATCTTGGCCTCGCTGCCCTCCTGCAGCGGCCCTTCTGACCTCGGCAGAGTCAGTGACCGGGTCCAAAGGCCCCGCTGGCCTCATTCTGGGGGAACTGGCCTGAGAGGGCGGAGGAGTTGCATTGCAGACAAGGGAGCACTTTCTCTTCCTCCTCGATGCAGCCCCTCCCCCCCTTGCCCCAGACCTGCAAAATTATTGGTCCACGTGAGTCCCATGACGTAGGCCACAGGTGTCAAACTTGCGGCCCTCCAGATGTTATGGACTACAGTTCCCATCATCCCCTGCCAGCATGATGCTGGCAGGCGATGATGGGAACTGTAGTCATAACATCTGGAGGGCTGCAAGTTTGACACCTACGACATAGGCAGTCAGCTTGGGAGGGGCCAATGTTGGGAGGGGGAGAGGAACATGGCGTCCGTGTCCCTTTTGCCAACAGATTGCCTGGATCATCCAGCCCATCAGTTCAAGTTTTCCTCCTGACCTGGGGAGGTTTAGAATCTTGCAGTGTTTAAAATAAAAACAGAGTCTGTAGAGATGGGAAGTCCGGCGCCAGATTCCGTGCTGGAGGCCAGAGTCTTAGATTCACAGCTGTCTGTTGCATTTCGATCCTGCCATCTGTCAAAGGAGCTCTGAGCGGTGCACCTGGGTTTCCCTTCTTCCGTGTTGAGAGAACGAGAGCGCCTGACCCAAGACTAGAGCTTCCAGGGCAGAGCAGCCTTTTGAAGCCGGGCCTTCCAAGCCTTCGTCTCACCTTAATCTAACTCTGTTCTTCCCTAAGAGCCACACACACACCCGACTGTAGTGTAGTGCTTAAGAGCAGCAGACTCTAGTCTGGAGAACTGGGTTTGATTTCCCCACTCCTACACATGAAGCCTGCTGGATAGCCTTGGGCTAGTCAAAGTTCTCTTCGAACACTCCCAAAGTGTCTGTTGTAGGGAGAAGAAGAGTTGGGTTTATATCCCCCGCTTCTCTCCTAAAGGAGACTCAAAGGGGCTTACAAACTCTTTTCCCCCTCACAACAAACACCCTGTGAGGCTGAGAGAGCTCAGAAGATCTGTGACTAGCCCAGGGGTCTGCAACCTGCAGCTCTCCAGATGTTCATGGACTACAATTCCCATCAGCCCCTGCCAGCTCGGCCAATCGGAATTGTAGTCCATGAACATCTGGAGAGCCACAAATTGCAGACCCCTGGACTAGCCCGAGGTCGCCCAACTGGCTTGTGTTGGAGTCCACAAGCTAATCTGGTTCACCAGATAAGCCTCCACAGCTCAAGTGGCGGAGTGGTGAATCAAACCCAGTTCTGCAGATTAGAGTGCACCTGCTCTTAATCACTACACCACTCTGGAAGACAATTGTAAGCCTCTCTGAGACTCCTTCAAGGTAGAAGAAAGTGGGGTATAAATCCAAACCCTTCTTCTTTTACTCTACGTCATTTGCTGCTTTGCTTTTGACGCATACGACAATGCTGTCAAAAGGGTCTTCAGGGTGGCTGCAATGACTTCTGCCAGGGGCCGTTTGGGATAAGCCAGAGGGTGATCAGGGGACCAAGTCTCCTCAAGTGGATCCCCTGTTTTTAGCCCCCCCGCTGTGGCTCTGCTTCTGGCCTCCCTCCCCTCCCCACCAAACCCTCCCCAGCCGGGCCAGTTGCACAAGCCGCAGGAAGTCCCGCTGCTCTCGGCCTCTTGAAAGCCTCTCTCCTCTCCCTTTTTTAATTGCCTCTCCTCTCTGCCTGCTTGCCTGCGTGCCTGTGGCTGTGTTATTAGGCACTTCATTAAGCCGGAGCCTCGTGCTGCCCGCACACAGTGCAGCAGCGGCGAAGCGGAGAAGGCAGGAAGGAGCTCTTGAAAGCCCGGCCTGCCGTCTTGCGGTCTCGAGAGCTGGGAAGCTGAGGATCTTCCGAGGAAATCCTGGGGTTTGAGGAGAGTCCTTGTTAACGTGTGCAGCCGGGGGTAATAATCCAGACCTCTGGTAATCACTCAGCGGGCAGCCAGGGCGAAGGGGGAGCATATCCAGCAGTGGGACAGTGCTTTACCTCACTGCAGAGTGGGGCCACAGCAACTCCTGGGTGTTTAGAGCTGCCTCGAACCGTCAAGGGGCTCCCCCTTTGTGTCCGAGGTCCCTCTTTACATGTGTGAGTATCCGTAGCTATGTGGGCCACTGTGTTTGTGAACTGAATGGTATCCAGAGACTGCCTTCAGATAGTTCTGTATTTAATATAGCTGTGGGCACAGCTGCATCCTCTTTCTCTAACTTGGTTCACACAAAACGTGCCTGTCTTTGTCACAGTGCTTTGGCTGCGTATTTGTAGGGCAGCCTTTTGGGAATAAAATCACAGAGCGGAAGGGGCCTCCAGGGTCATCCAGTCCAGCCCGCTGCACAACACAGGAAATTCACAACCTGCCCCTCCACTCTCCCAATGACTCCTTGAAAAAGCACTGAGTCGTATGAAGGCACAAACGCATGAAGCTGCTTCCTGCCTTGGTTTGTTGAGGTCGCCATTGTCCGCTCTGACTGGCAGTTGCTGTCTAGGGACTCGGGTGGAGATCTTTTAAGAAGAGTTGGTTTTCATATTCCGCTTTTCTCTACCTTTAAGGCAGGGGTCTTCAAACTATGGCCCTCCAGATGTTCAGGAACTACAATTCCCATCAGCCCTGCCACTTGGCCATGCTGGCAGAGGCTGTTGGGAATTGTAGTTCCTGAACATCAGGAGGGCCATAGTTTGAAGACCTCTGCTTTAAGGAGTCTTGAAGCAGCTTACTGTCCCCTTCCCCTCCCCACAACAGACACCTTGTGCACTAGGTGGGGCCGAGGGCATTGTGACTAGCCCAATATCACCCAGCAGGCTTCATGTGGAAGAGGGGGGAACAAACCTCACTCACCAGATTAGAGTCCGTCACTCATGTGGCAGAGGGTGGAATGAAACCTGATTCTTCAGAGTAGAATTTGCTGCTCTTAGCCACCACATCCCCTACTGCCCTGTTCTTTTAACTGCAGATGCCAGGGATTCCCTTCTATGTGCCAAGCAAATCACTAAGCCATCATCCGTTCGCACCAGTTGGGTTGCAAAGTAGCTGCAGAACTGTGGGGGTATAGATTTGCATAGGTGTCAAACTCGTGGCCCTCCAGATGTTATGGACTACAGTTCCCATCATCCCCTGCCAGCACGATGCTGGCAGGGGATGATGGGAACTGTAGTCCATAACATCTGGAGGGCCACGAGTTTGACACGTAAGAATTAGGAGAAGGGAAGTTATTTTACTTAGCCTGTGTGTGGTTACATTTCGACTCCCTGTAAGTCCCACAATGGAAATAACATCGTGCAGGTCTTCTATTTGCGCGTGTCTGTCAAACCACTCCTCAAAACTAACTTACCGAAAGACAGTGTGGTGTGATGGTCAGACGCGGATCTGGGAGACCCAGGATGGAATCCCTACTCTTCCCTGGAAGCTCCCTGGGTGACCTTGGCCAGTCACCCTGTTGCCTTATCTTAACCTCACGGGGCTGTTTCAAGATAACACGGAGGAGAGGAGAGCAACGTGAGCCCCTTCGGCTCCCCATTGGGGAGAAAGGTGGGAGAGGAATGAAGTAGACTAAAATACGTACATTTTGAAACATTCCGCAAGGATAGGAGCGATAGAAAAGAAACACACAGAGACTGGGGTTTGCTGCACGATGAGCCACGCTGGCCAAACTGCCAGTCAAGAGCCCCGTCGCAGGCCCCGCTCTGTGGCCCTGCCTGAAGAGGCGAGGTGGGCGGTGATTGGAAACTGAGATAAACCAACTGCCGAAGAGGTTGTGCCAGGGTTTAGACGTCTGAGGGGGGGATATGATTGACGCCTATAAAATTATGCATGCGGTAGGAAATATTGACACAGAGAAAATTTTCTCTCTTCCTCACAATACTAGAACCAGGGAGCATCCATTGAAAATGCTGGGGGGAAGAATTAGGACTAATAAAAGGAAACACTTCTTCACGCAACGTGTGATTGGTGTTTGGAATATGCTGCCACAGGAGGGGGTGATGGCCGCTAACCTGGATAACTTTAAAAGGGGCTTGGACAGATTGATGGAGGAGAAGTCGATCTATGGCTACCAATCTTGATCCTCCTTGATCTGAGATTGCAAATGCCTTAGCAGACCAGGTGCTCAGAAGCAGCAGAAGGCCATTGCCTTCACATCCTGTTTGTGAGCTCCCAAAGGCACCTGGTGGGCCACTGCGAGTAGCAGAGAGCTGGACTAGATGGGCTCTGGTCTGATCCAGCAGGCTCGTTCTTATGTTCACATGTAGCGAAATGTCACCTGGGAACCAGCTGGAGCTCTTCTTTTCAGTCCAGATTTCCTGGCCCACCTCAAGAAGGTTCTCTTGAACTTTTGAGCCTTGCTTCGCCATTGATGAAGCTAAGAATATAATTGACCTAAATGCTTGCAACAGCCCAGCCTAGCACAGAGAACTGCAGGATACGACTGTGCTGGTGTGCTTTTTTGCGGTCCCCGAGAGAGTCGGCTTAGCCTGGTTGGTACCGGGTTCAAATCCCACCTGTGCCGTCAGCTCACCGGGTGCCCTTGGGCAAGCTGCTCTTTTCCCAGGCTCTGCAGTTATGGGGAATAGCAATTCTGACCTACTTTACGGGCTGTTGGGATAGCCAAGGAAATGTGTGCAGCGCGCTTCATGCATTCAGAGCATTCGTCCAAATTCTACGCACTGTTGTGGGGCAGGGCAGTGGTTCTAAGAAGCCACATCCTGGGGAGAGGAAGGGAAAGGAGCTTGTAGGCCACCTTGAGTCTCCTTACAGGAGAGAAATATGGGGTATAAATCCAGACTCCTTTCTGTGCATCCTGCCTTTCTCCTTAATCGGGAGAGTTTGCAACACAAACAAAAGTGGTAGGAGGGGGAGACACTTCTGAATCCAGGCAGGTCTCTCCCTGCTAGCAAAGAGCCAAAGGCCAAGCGAAGGGCTCTTGCCCTTTACCTGCGTCTCTGGACATGTCCAGGCTCAAAGCGCTCATCGTGGAGCTGGAATAAATTCAGCCAGGTCTTCCAACAGCTGGCAGGATCTTTCCTTTGTCACCCACTTGCAAAATGACTCCGTGGAGTTTTTCTCTTCCTCAGCAGTTAACGCGGGAAAGGTCTTCTTTTTTTTCCATTTCCCATATTTATTAATGTGGAGAAGTATTGAGCCATGAGGCTGGGCAGAGGCGAACCTAAAAATCCTGCTAACGTCCCCAGAACTCTTTCTCTTCGCATCCCTGTTCTGTTGCCTCTCTAGCGGTCTTGCTTGCCTCCCTGCGAGAAGCTAACCTCCCATTTCTGACACCCAGCCCATAGTTCGAGAAGTGCTGGAACAGGGCGACCCTGTGCCGCGTAGTTCTGACTCTTTATTGGTCAAAGGTTGCACTGCTGTTACTTTTGGTCACTCGAGCGGCGTAGGAGCATCTTCAGAACGTGCTCTTTGTTTAACCCTTTCAGGCGGAAGAACTGTGCATCCTCCCCCCAGACGGTGCTATGCAGTCGGGCTCAGCCACCTGAAGATAAACTGCTGTTCCAGAACGTGCTGGAAGCAAGGTCTTCCAGCTCCTCCTCTTCCAACCACTCGGACAACTTCTCCAGGCTGGGCAGCAGTCCGTTGGAGGTTCCCAAAGCCAGGTGAGCTGCGGGGAGACTTGAATGCTTTGGCGGCGTGGTGGAGCTGGGGGTCAAGTCGAACGTGCACCGGAAGTTCTGTGTTAGGAACTCCTAGTGGTTTCGTAAACTTAATTCTTGGGTGTGCAAGAGCCTGACTCTTGGGGTAGGTAGAGGCTCAACAGGGCAAATAACGTCTCCTGCAACTTGTTGCTAGGTAAAGTGGGTGTGTGGATCTTCTTCCTCATGAAAGGATTCAAGAGTAGTCTTTGATAAAGGAGAGCAGTCTGGGAACCAGGAAAAAAATGAGGCAGCCTCTGCTATCTCTGCAAGAAAGTCAGACAGAGTTTGTCGGAGGTGGAACGAATGATCTTCAAAACCAGATTTGGGTCTCTCTCTCTCTCGGCGACCTTGAAGACGCTCACCTCAAAATCCAAGCATGGCGCTAGACTCCCAAGGAGAAGATGGAGGAAGTATCAGAGGGGTTGTAACCTGTGGGGAGGGTGACAGAGGCCAAGTTTAGAGGGCAGACAAGAAATCTCAGTGAAAACTAGCAGAGAGGATGCTTTGGGGCAACAACAGTTTGCAGCTAGAGATGCTGACTGACATCCCTGGGAGCTTTCTGGTTGGAGCAGCGGCCAGAGATGACATAAAGCATAGCATGACGTCACATCCATCCCGTGTGAAATAAAGTGCATTGGGTGCCGCTCGGTTCATACTTCCCACGAGGTTTGCAGGGACAGCCGGAGCGGTGCTTAATATTCTTACATCACATCCGGCCCAAAACCTGGATATGATGTCACATGTTGCCAGATGTCATTTCTGGCCCGAGTGCTTTCTCCTGCCATTCAGAGAACCAGGCAGAAGGGCGGGGCCAACCCCTGGGAGGCCTCCTGCTATAAGCTGATAAATGGTCTCCCTACCGAAGGCTGCTTAATCTTGCCTGCTTGTTTAGACCCAATATGACACCTTCAATGGTGGGATCCAAAAATTTTAGTAACAGGTTCCCATGGTGGTGGGATTCAAACTGTGGTGTAGCACCACGGGGCACAACGGGGGCGTGGCCGGGCATTCCGGGGGCGAGGCATTCCTGGGCGGGACTGTGGCAAGGATGCAGCCCCTGTGCCGGTCCTTGGGCGGGAAATGAATGCATGCACGCGCAGGCTGCCACGCATGCCGATGCACCTCCTGCTAGACTGCTTCAAGTTCTGCGCGCTACTGCTGAGAGGAGGGGTGTAACTAAGGCAAAAATCACGTGGCAAAATCACCAAAATCGGCACACACAAATAATTAGTAACCTACTCTTGGGAACCTGTGAGAACCTGCTGGACCCCACCTCTGGACACCTTCCTTCTAATTCCATTTATCGCTGCTCTGTGTCCTCCATGTGTGAGTGTTTGTATACACGCCGGCAGCATCTGACCTGTTGAACTTGTCAATTGCGGTAACCCGTCTGAAACGTTTGTCATTCTCATGAAGCTTGTTATTTGAGTGTACGTTTGACTGGTTGTGTAGAAGAACGTCTGTGCCGTGTCCCTTGCAAAACAGTCTGCCTTGTTTTATTTTGCCTGCAGTTTGGGTGCCTGATTGCCCTAGACAAAGCTAAGCAATCTGCCCTTCTTCCCCCCCCCCCCCCCCCCAATGCCAGCCAATGTAGTATACTAGTTAAGAGCGGCAGACTCTAAACCAGGAGAAGTGAGTTTGTTTTCCCTGCTCCTCCATATGAAGCCTGCTGGGTGATCTTGGGCCAGCCACAGTTCTTACGGAACTCTCTCAACCCCACTTGCTTCATTCGCAAGGTGTCTGTTGTGGGGAGAGGAAACCACTTGGAGACCCATTACCATTGAGAAAAGCAGGGCATAAAAGACCAACTCTTCTTCTCCACAACGGGAACTGTTTCTCCAGCATAGACCTTGAGTTCATCTTCTCCGCGTGTCTGACGGCAAGAGAGCAATCCCGTCCTTCCTTGAAGCCTTGCATCAGTGTCCCCTGGGGGTTAGTGTTCTTTGCTCCTGCGTCATCCGAATCGGGGTGGCCAGCTGCTTCTCCTCCAGGGCCTCTGTGGTCTCAAGGCAGCCGTCTCTAGACTGGGCGGGCATCTGGGCAGATTAACTCCTTTGCCTCAGGGACGGCAGCTTCCAACTGTGGTTGCCAAGTAGCCTTGCAAGGTATGGATGCCACGGGCAGGGAAAGGTGTTGGGCCTTGAGATTGCTTGCCGGGAGTTAGGTCAAGATATCCATGCTGGTGGTTGTTGCCGTTTTGACTAGCTGGTGTCTGGCTAGTGCCCCGCTCTGCCAAGCCTCCAAAAAGCAACCGTGCCCCTCAGATTTCCAATCCGGGCAGGTATGGAGTCTCAGCTTGGGATGGATGGTAAATGGCTCCACGTGGCTTTGGGAGCTTCTGGACTCGTGGCCATGGCAACAAAACAATTAGCAGCTGCTGAGCGGAGAGACGGGCATTCCAGCAGGCCGGGGGCTCCTTTGGTAGGTATCTGGATTGCTTACCTGCCGTTTCCTGCAAGTCCCAACAGGATAGGCGGGAGGACCAGCCACGGAAGTCACAACGGGCTGGCTGAGCAGGGCCCGGGCTGGCCAGTCTTGTGCAGTGTACGCTGGGTTGGGAGGGGGAGAGAGGGAGCCTGGGTTTTTTTCTCTGAGAGAAATGTCTTCTTTTCCTGGGAGGCCTGAGGCGTGCCTGTCTTTGCTCTTCACACAGCAGTGGGGCGACTTAGTTGAAGCCAGAGTGGCATGTCGATAGCTGAGGCTGCAAATGCAGGCGCTCCTCCTGAGCTAAGACGGCCTGAAGCTTCGAAGGAGGGAAAGGGTCTCACTCAATATTTGCCCTGTGGGGTGGGGGAGGGGTGTATTTTGTGAGCGGCAGGAGCTGAGGAAGCCCTGGAAGCCTCAGGATCATACTGGGCCTCTTCCTCTTTCCCACGCAGCTTCCACCGAGGAGCTCCTCCCTTTCATGCCCCCTACAGCCCATTTCACACGCAGCATAAGAACATAAGAAAGAGCCAGCTGGATCAGACCAGAGTCCATCTAGTCCAGCACTCTGCTACTCGCAGTGGCCCACCAGGTGCCTTTGGGAGCTCACATGCAGGAGGTGAAAGCAATGGCCTTCTGCTGCTGCTGCTCCTGAGCACCTGGTCTGCTAAGGCATTTGCAATCTGAGATCAAGGAGGATCAGGATTGGTAGCCAGATCGACTTCTCCTCCATCAATCTGGCCAAGCCCTTTTTAAAGCTATCCAGGTTAGTGGCCATCACCACCTCCTGTGGCAGCATATTCCAAACACCAATCACACGTTGCGTGAAGAAGTGTTTCCTTTTATTAGTCCTTATTCTTCCCCTCAGCATTTCCAATGGATGCCCCCTGGTTCTAGTATTGCGAGTTTTTCCCCCCCGTTACATTCACAAAGGAAAAAAGCAAGTAGAATCTGCAGTCTGTCAACATGGGCCTAGTTCTAGATCAAGGGCCTTCAACGTGGTGCTCTCAGGCACTCTGGCTCCTGCCGACACCTTTCCCGGTGTTTGCCAAATGTTTTTAGAAAGTGGGCATGGCTGGCCGGCCTTTTGTCCAGTGTGGGTTCCAATTGGCCACTGGGTATTTGGCTGTGTGGATCTTTTTAAAGGTTGCTTTGGTATGAGCTGCTACCATAGAACAAGGAACTTTACTGAAAGCCAGCATGGTGTAGTGGTTAAAAGCAGGTGGATTCTAATCTGGAGAACTGGGTTTGATTCCCCCCTCCTCCACCTGAGTGGCGGAGTCTTACCTGGTGAACCAGATGTGTTCCTGCACTCCTACATTGCTGCTGGGTAACCTTGGGCTAGTCACAGTTCTTGGGAACTCTCTCGGCCCCACCTACCTCACACCTACCTCACCTGTCTCACTCATGCTGTGTGCAAGTATTTGCCTTCAGCACCAGATGTTCTCTCTTGTGACAAGGGGACATCGAGGAGGAGGAGGAGGAGTTTGGATTTATATCCCCCCTTTCTCTCCTGCAGGAGACTCAAAGGGGCTGACAAGCTCCTTTCCCTTCCTCTCCCCACAACTGACACTTTGTGAGGTAGGTGGGGCTGAGAGAGCTCCGAGAAGCTGTGACTAGCCCAAGGTCACCCAGCTGGCGTGTCTTTTGTGGGGAGAGGAAGGGAAAGGAGCTTGTAAGCCACCTTGAGTCTCCTTACAGGAGAGAAAGGTGGGGTATAGATCCAAAGTCCTCCTCCGTGTGACAGAAGGTAAGCTGCAGCTGACATTCTGTGGTTGGCTCTGCCTCTTGCTGCAGCCATTTTGTGGCGGTGCCCATCACACTGTGGCAGAATTCTAAATGCGCCCTCAAGGTCAAGAAGGTTGGGGAGCCCTGTTGCGAGTGAAGTGGGGTACCAGGGCCTGGCTTGGTGATTCTCGGTGCCCTTGAGGCAAGAGAAATTCCCATGCCGTGTTTGAGCTGGGGCAGGGCGGGGGGATGGGGCCAACTTGCACATGTGCTTTTTCTGCATGAAAATGATCTCAACGTGGTGGGCGGGGGGGACGTGAAAAGGCCAAGGCAGGGAGGAGTGTTCTGTGCAACACGTGTCGCAGGAGGGAGCTTTCAGGCCAGGGAGGGTCCCGCAACGACTGCAAGAAGTGGGATTAGCACTCTGTAATGAGCGCGCAGGGCGGGCGCTAATATGGCTTAGCAAATGGGATAAGCCGTGCCTGAATGTGCTTTTGCTAAGTCCATTAAAGTTGGTACAATAAGCTCTGGCTCTGCTGAGGAGCTTTGAGCCCGGAGCGTTGAGCTCCGCCAGTCTGCCAAGCTGTGGCGATCCTTGGTGCGCCCACCGTGGCATGGTGTGTGTCTGCCTATGCGCGCGTGGGTGGTTGTTGGGGGTTTTTTTTGCATGGGTGGAGCAAGTTCTTCTCACAGCGCTTTGCGAAGGCGGGCATTGCATTCTGATGCTGTCATGGTGCGCTTTGGGCAGTTCTTTAATGGCTGTGCTTCCGAGCTGGGTAAGGGAGTAAAGGAAGCTGGGGCGCTGGCAAAAACATCATTCTGAATGTCTGAACGTATTTAGGTTTCCTTTTTCTCCTGCTGTAGTCCAGGTTGAGCTGATTTCAAACTCTGCCGTGGGCTGTGTCTTGTTCATGGCTCCTCCCAAGTTCACTATGAGGGGCCAGATCTTAGACCTGACAGACTCTCCCTCTACTGCAAAATCGTCTTCCCTAAACCCCTACAGCTGAACTCATGGCCTAGATCAGGGGTCTGCAACCTGCAGCTCTCCAGATGTTCATGGACTACAATTCCCATCAATTGGCCATGCTGGCAGGGGCTGATGGGAATCGTAGTCCATGAACATCTGGAGAGCCGCAGGTTGCAGACTCCTGGCCTAGATTGTGACCCCCAACATGGTGCCCCTGGGGACTGTGACTCTCACCAGCACCTTTCCACCAAATGTTCTTAGAAAACAGGTAAAACCAGGTAGACCTTTTGCCCATCAAGGCTTCTGATTGGTCACTAAGAACATAAGAACGAGCCTCCTGGATCAGACCAGAGTCCATCTAGTCCAGCTCTCTGTTACTTGCAGTGGCCCACCAGGTGCCATTGGGAGCTCACATGCAGGATGTGAAGGCAATGGCCTTCTGCTGCTCCTGAGCACCTGGTCTGCTAAGGCATTTGCAATCTGAGATCAAGGAGGATCAAGATTGGTAGCCATAGATCGACTTTTCCTCCATAAATCTGTCCAAGCCCTTTTTAAAGCTATCCAGGTTAGTGGCCATCACCCCCTCCTGTGGCAGCATATTCCAAACACCAATCACACGTTGCGTGAAGAAGTGTTTCCTTTGATTAGTCCTCATTCTTCCCCCCAGAATTTTCAGTGTCTGATCCCCCACCCCACCCCGTCTGTGTAGATATTATTACAAATTTCTTTGGTAGCAGCTGTCGCCTCAGCCCAAGGGTCTTCACTGTGTGACTGAAGACGGTCGGGTGCATAAGCAAGAAAATACCTTAGGCAATATCCTCATTTAAATAGGCATCTTGTTAAGTGGAGCTTCTGCCTGAAATGTTGCAGGGTTACTGTCAGAGTTACGCACAACCTCGCTCTCTGACATTTTGTGGCTGGCTCCGCCTCCTGCACCAGCCATTTTGAGGTTTCATCTCTCACCCTGGATCAGAATGCCAAAGCTGCATGTGCACTTGAAAAGGTTAGAGACCCCTGTCCTGGGTAGGGCTGATCCTAGCTGCTGAATTCAGCATCTTGTTTTGAGTTTTTGCATGTAGCCATTTTGAACATGCCAGATGTTGACTGGAGCGCCCTGCCATCCTTCCCCCTCTTCTGACCAGGGAAGCCTGCGATGTCCTCCTCGTGAGTCGCAAGCATTTGCAGCTGGAGAGAGCTGTGTTGGCTGGAAGAGAGCATCTCCTCCTTACACGGGGCTCACGTTGCAGGCATCCCAGCTCTGGACCGCTTGTCATTGTTACCCCGAGTCAGGGTGGCAAATGCTCTTAACGCTCTAACACCGTAGTAAATAAGCGTGGCCCGGAAGGGGCTGGTGGCGGCCAAGCGGTATTGACTTTGTCGGCTGCCCCGCCGTCCAGAGCCGCTCAGAGGTCTCCTGCCGTCCAGCTGCTGTTAATAGAGTAATGATTAAGTTTCTGCTCCGGACTGGTAATGCATTAAAGGCGGCTGCTTATTTTAGACGGCGGCTGCCGGCGCTGATGTGTGCCGTGGGAGGGGGGGACTCCTCTCTCCATCCAAATTCGGCACCAAGAACCAACCTGTATAAATTATGGAAATGTGAGCACATTTGCATGATTTCTGCTCAGCATAATTCTCGCTCTTTTGCATCGTGTATTCGGGCTTTGCCAGCCACGGCTGACTAGACTGACAGCTCCTGAAAAGCTAATTTGATGACCTCTGTCGCTGCTGAAGGTTTGGCAGGCTCGGGCTGCGTGCTTTCCCTTGGCAGTCTTAAGGACTGGAAACTTTGATTTTTTAATGCAATGTAGCTGATGTGGGTGGGGAAACTGACCCCCCCACCCCCCCATCAATGCTGCAGTCTGCACATTTTCTGCGCTCTGCAGGAACTGCTATGCCCACGTAGCCAAAGCTGAGATTAAGGATTAAATGGACTTCTCTTTCATCGGGCTGCATGTCCAAACAACTTGCTGGAGCTTATTTTCTGTAGACTGATAGCTACGCCATTTGAGTCGGAGCCCTCAAGGTAACTGTATTCTGATCACATTTGCCCCCCCCCCCCATTTGCTCACAGTGTCATTATTCTCTCAATACCCCTGTGGGGGTGGCGTGGGGGGTTAAATTGAAAAAGAAACGAGCCGAAGGTTACCCACTGAGTTTTGTGCTTTCATAGGAATGTGGACCCAGGTTGTTTTTGACTTAGTCCACAGGGTCAGGGAGATTTGAGTTTGGGGGGGGGGGGGAGAGGGAAATTCCTTTTAAACTTAAAACAGCTTGTTTTAGGATAGGAGCGTGCAACCTTTCGGGTTTCTAGATCTCTTCTTGAGGTCCGCGCGAAGTCTGCTGGGCTAGCCACAGTTCTCTCAGAACACTCTCAGCCCCACCTGCCTCACAAGGTGCCTGTTGTGGGGAGGGGAAGGGAAGGAGTTTGTGAGCCCCCTTTGAGACTCCCTGTGGTTGAGGAAAGAAGGTTATAAATCCAAACACTTCTTCTTCAGGTAGAGTTAATTTTTTTGACATTGAAACGCTGGCTCTTCACCTCAGACAAACTTGGGGGCCGTGAGTCGGCGGGGGAGCATCTGCTCCATCTTTTCCCTCATATAGATCATTTGTGAACTGGTTTCCCGCTGCGCCTCAACTTCCTGCTCGAGGGGGGGGGGGCACTGCTGTGCTAGTTTTTGGGTCAGATGGGGCCACTGTTGGCCTATCTTCCAAACTGCCTAAAAGTCAAGTTCTTCGTTGTTTTGCATCTGTCCTTCTGCAGAGCCTGATGTGGTACACATTAAGAGTTCGCTGGCACTCTCTGCAGCGTTTGAGTTTCCTCAGGGTGGGAAAATGACAAGGATTTGGAACCGAAAGGCCTCTTCTTTTCCACATGTTCCCTACCAAGGAGGATATGAAAGAGAAGAGGCCTCTCGGCTCCGCGTCCTTGTCATCTTCCCACCCTGAAGGAACTCAAACACTGTGGAGAGCGCCTGGCTGGCATAGAGCCCCGGAGCCCCAAAGCGAAAGCTCCATCCTTCGCCTTGCCGCTGTTCACGTTCCAGAAAGTTCCCTCCCTCCCTTCTAGCTGTCGTTACTGACTGACTGGACTTGAGGCGAGCGGAGGAGCCAGAACTCGCCTGAATTGCTCTTCCTGCCAGCGAAAAGTGGTGCGGCGGAGGGAGGAGTGACCTAATTAAGCCGCAGCTCCTGGAAAAGGGACTGTTCGGAGGCTGCGGAGGGTGCGGGCGACCCAGCGGATTGTCGTGGCTGTCTTGCTGTAGAAAAGGGCCTCTCTGTCGCAATCTGTCTCCTGTTCGTTAGCTTGCTCCTTCTTCCAAAAGCTGTGCCTCCGAGTGGCTTCTTAGGCTCTCATCTATTTCCAGGCTGGGGGCGGGGGGAGTGGCCCTGTTTAGTCTGAGCGTGGCCAGGGTCTGAAGCAGCTGTGACCACATCCCTAAGCTCAGGATTTTCAAATGAAAACCCCTTTAGCACTGCTGTTGGCTCCCTCTGTCTGTCTTCTGCCCCGATGTGAGAGTTAAGGCGTCCTCATCTCTTGGGAAATGAGTGGGGTATGTGGGTGGGTGTGTTGGGACATCTATACGCTAAAAAGTTCCCGTACCCCAGGATTAGGAGCAATGTGTTGGTGAACATCATCTATTGCTGTTTCTTTGTCACAGGGCAGGTGTGTATGTTGAGGGCACGGAAGGGAAGGGACGTTCGGCTAAGGCAGTGGTTCTCAACCTTCCTAATGCCGCGACCCTTTAATACAGTTCCTCATGTTGTGGTGACCCCCAGCCCTAACATTTATCCATTTTACAGATGGAGAACACTGATGCAGAGAGTCTTAGGCGACCCCGTGAAAGGGCCGTTCGACCCCCAAAGGGGTCCCGACCCACAGGTTGAGAACCACTGGGTTAAGGGTTGATGGACTGCATCGCAGGCAGGGCACAGTGCCTGCCGTCTCTCTCTCTGACAGGTGTGGCTTCAAGGCCTGCTCCTAATCATTGCACGACCCACCCGGTCCCCTCTCCCCAGGTACGAAGGGCAAAGTCACAGTTGTGTTGGGGATAAGCCAGTCACTGTGGAGACACAGCTTGACCTGCCCGGTCCCGGTCAGCAGTGCTCGGCCTCTGGCTGCCTTGGCGTTGCCTGTACCTGCGCCAGGAATTGTTGTGAGACACTAGCGTTGGTTGACGGTGACACAGAGGTGGTTCTCCATGCACAAGTAACCAGGATCACAAACCAAGGGTGGACGGGGAGAAATATTGCCTGCTTGAAATGCTGGCCAAAAGGCCGTGACCCGACTCAGGCATGTGAGCTTAGGACAGCCGACGTGCGTTGGTGATAGCTCCAGGCTCAAGTTCAAACTTTGCTGCTGGTAATCATGTTGGCTTTGTCCCATTGGTTTTCGCCCTCCGTCCCAGAAGTGAAGCCAGGGGGGCGGGGGGTTGCTTTCTCTGTCATTGTTGTTCAGTATCTGTAAAAGGTGAACCGTTGTGATCCGATGGCTAGAATTCTGGAGCAAAAGAGAGCTCCCTGGTCTAAGCAGTGGGCTGTTGATGAGGACTAGTCACCCTTCCTCTCCAAAGGCTTGACTTTCCTGCCAAGAAGCACCTGGGTCAAATCAACAGTGTGCTCAAAGGGTCTTTCCCAACTGGCGCCTGGTCTCCCTCCCAGAAGTACCGGCTGATCGGATGATGTCTGGTTTTGCCAGGAGAGAAGGGCCAGAGCATTATCCAAGCAGTGGAGAAGCCCTTCTTTATAAAACTCCGTCCCGACCGACCAACAGCCCTCCTCCTCCTCCTCATGCTTGTCTTATCTTCTGTTCCCTCACCAAGGAGTTCAAGTGCATGCTTATCTCTTCACACACACACACACACACCCCTCCTCCTTGGGTTTTGTCATGCAGGGGTGGGGAGGGGCCGGGGGCACCCGTCGCGCTCTTTTAAGAGCGAAGCAAACCCAGAACGTCCAGCTTCAGTGCCTGAGAGAGTCGCAGCACTGTGCCTGGATCAGTTTTGCTCATCTTCCACTCTTGCAAGGACAGGTCTGTTAATGTACTTAATTTCTACACCCCTCCTTTCTTCTTCAGTGGGGCTGGGATAATTCTCGTTTCCTCCACTCTATCCTTACAGTAAGCCAGCCGGGTGGTTGGAATTGCAACGTTGGGGAGTGGCCCGGAAGGTCCCTGTCAATCTCCCGTTGCTGAATGGCGAGTCGGACTTGGCCTCCTAGGTCAGTGGTGGCGAACCTATGGCACGGGTGCCAGAGGTGGCACTCAGAGCCCTTTCTGTGGGCACGCATGCCCATAGTCTATCATGTGGGGGTGGTGGAAAATCACCCCCACCCCCCACCCCACACATATAACTAGGCTGGCCTGGGCGTGATCATTTACCTGGGAGTAAGCTCGGTTGCTGGCAAAGGGGCTTGCTTCTGAGTAAACCCTCCTAGGGTTGTGATTCACCCATTTGAAGTGTTGCACGGTTGCTTCACCAAGCTTACTCCCGAAGAACGCGTTTCTAAACTGAAACCTCAGTATTCTGTTTAAATTGCCGTGTTGGCACTTTGCGATGAATAAGTGGGTGTTGGGTTGCAATTTGGGCACTCGGTCTCGAAAAGGTTCGCCATCACTGTCCTAGGTTGTCGTCCAGCACCTCACCGCAACTTCACATGTGTCGCGTCAGGTGCGTAATGTTAGGCAAGTTACAGGGCTTGAGTGGAACTGGAGAGGCCTGTCACGGTAGAGAGGATGGGATGCGTAGGCTTTGGTAAGTGAACTAAGTGCCGAAGGCATGCCCAGATTGCTTCTCAGCCATTTTCCCCCCTCTCGGTTCTCTGAAACCAAAGGCCAAGCTGTAGTCTGGTTTTAGCTGGGTGAGGTTAGGACCTGCAAACAGAAAATATAAATACTGCACCAGACTCTGTACATTCTGAACAGCAAAGGTGGTTCAGGTCTGTAAAACCCTTAGGGTTGACTCTGTTCTCGGCCCAGTCTGGACGTTTCCACTCCGGCCTTCTTGTGCTCCTGTGAACGTTCCACATCTCTCTCTCCTTGGTGTCTCTCTCGGCCCCCACATCCTTCTCCACCGGCTTCCCTCCCTCCCAATACTCTTGGCGATCTGCATGTTTCTCTTTTCGGTCCTCTTCCTCGGCTATCTGTGACATCACCTTTGCTAGATTACGAAGGAGGCCGAACCCTGCAAAAGGCTCTGGATAACATAGCAGAAAGAGATCTATTCAGGAAGGCTGGCTTTGGGCCACTCCCCTCTCCCGTCCCCCCAAAATACACGCAAGCAAATTCCTTTGTTCATCCTTGCCTTAATTTTAAGACCTTTAAGACAAAACCTGGATTCTTTCAGGTCACTTTGTGTTCTCTTCGTTGCCCTGGGTGATTGGCCCTGCCCCTGGCCTTTCGCTACCTGTGAAGACCCGTGTGCTGTCACACACACACCCTCCTTTCCCTTCACACTGGCAATGAGGGGGCCTCTTGTCAAAGACAGCTATTTATGGAGACTTTTGTTCTGTTCACAGGAAGTCTACCTGCAGCAGCAGTGTAACCTTCCCAAAATCCCCTTTGCTTGCAACCACTGTGGAGGAGAGGCTGTGGGCTGGGTGCTCGAAGCAGTTGGTAATAAGAACATAAGAACAAGCCAGCTGGATCAGACCAGAGTCCATCTAGTCCAGCTCTCTGCTACTCGCAGTGGCCCACCAGGTGCCATTGGGAGCTCACATGCAGGATGTGAACGCAATGGCCTTCTGCGGCTGTTGCTCCCGATCACCTGGTCTGTTAAGGCATTTGCAATCTCAGATCAAAGTATCCTTGGCCCAGCCAAGTGTCTGCTCCTTGCCTGATGCCTCTCCTCCCTCTTGACTCCTCCTGCTTTTTTCTTTATCCGTCCTCTTCACCTGACCCGGCTGGATCCCTTCCTTGGGAGCAGAGGCTGGGGTACCCGTGTTTGACCCCACTTGCCCTGAACGCCTTCGAGGAGCCGGTGGCCCACGGTCTGCTTGGCCTCCCTCTTCTAACCCCTTTCCCATCAGCTTTTCTCCAGAATGCCACCCTTTGAGTTGCAGCAACGGCCCGAGGGGGTTGCCCCCCAAGTTCAAGTTGCTGGAAGTGAATCCCTGTTCGTTGGCTTAGTCCTGCCACGTGTCGTCTTGGCACCAGTCTGCTTTTCTGGCCCAGAGGCGCAAACAGGGGAGGGGGGGGTAAGTTGATGAGGGGGAAAGGGAACTGTCTGGACTCTTTGGTAGGCAAGAAGGACTAGTGGTTACTGTATTACCCAGATCCAAGGAAGAGGGGCATCCGTTCCTGCTGAGCAGTTGGGAGAGACGTTTACCGTAAGAGAGGCTTTTCAAAGACAGCCGCATCCTGGTCCAGCAAGAGGTCCGCATCTCTTTTGCCTCCTAGAGGGGCTTCCTTTTCCTCTTCCTGTTCTTAACTGCCTTGTTTGCCTGTACAGAGGGGTTTTTTTTGGGGGGGGGGGCACATAGGCACAGAATCACCACGTACGAAGCCAGACGTCGCGGCCTCTTCCAACTGGAGCATTCCCAGTGCGTAATAGTGACTTTTTGAGCATGGAGTACCTGGAGTCCCTGCAAAATGCCAGCAGCTGCTGGGGGGGTTCTCCCTTCTGAAAGCCGTCGCCTGCAGGGGTCTCTCAAAAACCCGCCTTCCTCATGAGTTTGCTGCTGTGTCGCTCGTGCCGCTTGGCTCTCTTCTTCCCCATCGCCCGGGCCTGGAGGACTGTCTGGTGCTTCGCATTGCATCTAGGTCTCGAGTCTATCAGCAAAGCATTCTGGGATGGTGAGACGGACAAGAGGATGACGAGGGGCTTCGGAAGGCTTTTCCTGTGGAGGAAGATGACCGCGGGACGTTGCAAGCATGGGCTTCCTCCTTCTCTCTTTCTCTTTGAGGCGGCTCCCGAGTATATTGGGGACATCCTCTCTGCTCCACTGCCTGGCGGGTGGCTTGCTTGTTGCTTTGTGTTGTTGGCCAGTATGTGACCGCTACAGTTGGGCCTGCGTCTGTGGCCCCGTGCAGTTTGGGGTGATGCTTGTGGGAAGCAGCTAACCTCAAGGGCTTTCATTCACGAAGGAGCTCCTGCGCAGCTCCAAGAGAGAAAGGCTGGGAGGAGAGAGAACAAATTCCAGTGCTCTTCCAGTAGCGCAAGCCCAAGTTGCTTCTTGCTTCCATGTCCTCCGCCAACCAGAGTTGAGTCCCATCGCCTGGCCTGCATGGTGGTGTGCTTGAATGGCCGTGACCGGGAGCCGTGTCCAACTCCTTGTGCCTATTGGGGGCTGGATCGCTGTGGCTTTTGCCGCTCCTGCATGGCTAAACCGCTGAATCGGCCCCGTTTAGCCGGCATTGCAGTTTGGCGTCCATCTCTTGAAGGAGCACGGCTTCTCCTCTTGTTCTCCCAAGCGTCTCGGCTGTGCCACCCACCGCACTCCTTTTGCCTGGCATCTTCAATTGCTTCCGCCCAAATAACACCAGCAGCTGCGCCGAGGGCTCGAGACACGGTTGAGCATTGCTTAGGCGGAAGGGCGTGTTACTGACCAAAGGCAATGACTGACGTCCGTCTCCCTCTCTCTCTGCCCCAGATCGGCTGACCATTCCCTGCCCGGATCCTCCCTCTCGACCGACTTTGGCAGCTGGCAGATGGTATCGGGGAGTGGCAGTGTGCCGGAGCAGGCGGGCTCCTCCCTCCCCTTCAGCTTCCCAGATGACCTCCCCAACAGTTGCCTGTAAGTGGTTACAAACTCTGGGGAAAGGGGGACCGTGCCCTGTGCGCCTCCTGCTAACGGACAGATGGCCCCCAACGTGGCTCCCGTCTGCTTCTCCAACACAGCATCTCCTCCCCAAAGCAAGGAGCCACTCGTGGCTGCCCTCCGCCTCTCTGGAGCAGGAAACATGTCCGAACAACCCACGAATGTCATCATTTCAGTATTACTTTGTGTTTATTTATTACAGCAGGCCAATGCCATTGAATAAAGCAGGCCGACTTCCAGATTAATCATAAAATGGAAGATATTCAGGGGCAACAATAAAAACAATACAATTATAAACTTGCTCTAAAAAATATTTAGGGAAATGGGAGGAAAACACAGTTCACAATAAAACTGTTTAAATCCAAAATCATTTCTTAGAAGGTAGCAGTATTGGTTTTAAAAAGCGATACGGACAGATTTATGGAGGAGAAGTCGATTTATGGCTACCAGTCTTGATCCTCTTTGATCTGAGATTGCAAATGCCTTAGCAGACCAGGTGCTCGGGAGCAACAGCAGCAGAAGGCCCTTGCTTTCACCTCCTGCAGGTGAGATCCCAAAGGCACCTGGTGGGCCACTGCGAGTAGCAGAGAGCTGGACTAGATGGACTCTGGTCTGATCCAGCTGGCTTGTTCTTATGTTCTTATGACCCAACTTTCCGTGCGTTTTAATTAAATAGGCACAGAAATTTGCCTTAAGGTAGTTGGCTTTTCATCGGCTAGCAGTTTTGCTAAGCAAACTTTGTCCGAACAGACTGGAGATTTGCCGAGGAGGGTGAGAATAATCCTCGCCCACATCTCCTTGTACATAGAGCAGCGGAAGAAAACACGGCCCATCGTCTCAGCTTCACCTGTCGCACAAGGACATAACCTTTCAAAATAAGGGATCTTCTTACATCTGCCTTCCAGAGAAGCAGCCTGCACACCTAGCTAGAGTGAAGGCAGTCCTACGGGGACGGACATCTAGATCTGTTAGATATGGAGCCAGTCATAGAAGATCTTCATGTCAGAGAAGACATAAAGCCAGGTGACTTCATCAAATCCTGCTGACGCTCAATGTCTTGTATCCTCTGGTTAACAGATCTCTTAGCCTGAGCATGATTTGTGTCTGTAAGAGGCACCCGTCCAGCAATGGCTGCCAGCATCGGGGAGGTTGCTTGGCCTTCAGCCTCCTCGCGTTCGTGTGGCTTAACTCGGCACCCCAAGGCAGCCCTTTTGGTAGTGGCACCTACTTGGTTGTCAAGTTGCCGAAAGCAACCTCTGGCTCAGCAAGACTGGAGGACCCTTTGGCTAAGAGGAGTTTGTTTTTACACACCGCTTTTCTCAACCTCGAAGAAGTCTCAAAGCGGCTTCCGACCACCTTCCCTGCCAACAGACCCCTTTGGGAAGTGGGTTGAGAGAGACAATTGCGACTAGCCCAAGGTCGCCCAGCAGACTTCCTGTGGAGAAGTGGGGAAACAAACCTGGTTCACCCGATTACAGTCTGCTCCGTATGTGTAGGAAGGGGGAAACAAACCCGATTAGAGTCCACCGCTCTTAACCACAGCACCACACTGGCTCTCTGAAGTCCTCGGCACCCTCGGATTAAAGACAGCCTATCCGGAAAAGACCCCCGAGTGCCATCAGCTGATCACACCAGGCTTATTTGGCCCGCTGATCTAACTGGCTGAGACAGGTTCGCGGAGGGGTCGCTCCCGAGGGAGACCGCGCAGTTGGCTGGCGATGGCTTTTTCTTCCTCCGCACGCCAGCAGCGCAGGTACAATTTTAATGAGACGCTAATCGTCTGCCGACTTCCCTTTTGCCAGGCGTCTCTTCGTCGCCAGGACTCCTTGCGCTTGACTGTGCGCCTGATCTCGGTGCTTCTGCCGTTCCCCTCTCCGGCACGTGTTCTCTTTCCGTCTGTGAGCCGGACCCTTCGGCAGAAGCACGGCTCCTTGCCGGAGGGGGTGCAAGCTGCTCCCTGGATCTTTTTGTCCGAGCGCATCTCTCTCAGCAACGCGCGAGAGTGGGCCGCCGGCCTCCTCTCGAGTGGATTGATCGGAGCTGGCATCTGTGGGAATTTTTTCTTTTCCCGGGGTCGCCTCTCCAGGCCCCGCTGCGCCCTGTTCCTGCTGGCTTCTGTGCCAAGGATGAGCTTGGTTTAAGCTGTCCTTTGTAAAAAAAAAACTTGCAGGTTCCTGCCAAAGGCTTCCACTGCGTCCATTGTGCCTTGAAAAGCCCACAGTGACATTCAGCATTCATTTCCTAATTCGTATTTGAAAGCTGTCGCTTGACTAGGAGGACCAAGATGCTGACTGGGCTGGCGCACGTTTGCCCTGCAGGAATTTCCTCCCCTGCTGGGATGAGGACGGGAAGAGCCACTTCAACAACGCTGGGATTGGGACCCACCAGAGGGAAACCCCAATGAGCCCGGTGCGGAGAGCGGCACTTGACTGGGGCTGCCAAGATTCAGGCGCGGGGGCTTCTGCTGGCAATGCTGGCAGGCCAAACCCTTATGGGCTAGAAACAAGTGAAAGCAAATTGCCCCCACCTCCCGGAGAGCCCGGTCTGGGAGAACGGAGCGGGGCTGCATTCGTAGCCCGAACAGAAGATCTTGCATCTCAGAAGGCTGCCCATGACCCAGGAGAAAACTGATTAGTGGGGATACCATGAGATAAATGTGTTTATTTAATTAATTAGATTTGCATCCCACCCTTTCTTGACGATAATCAGGCTCAGGGCCATTAACACCAAGTTTATACAGCCAAGTTAAAATCCGTACTGCAAGGAGAGCCTTGTTAACATTGAGATGCTAGTGCTAAAACTCCACTTGCCGTGCTCTGCTTCACCGTTTAATGCAGTGAAGAAGAAGAAGAGTTTGGATTTATATCCCCCCTTTCTCTCCTGCAGGAGACTCAAAGGGGCTTACAATCTCCTTGCCCTTCCCCCCTCACAACAAACACCCTGTGAGGTAGGTGGGGCTGAGAGAGCTCCGAGAAGCTGTGACTAGCCCAAGGTCACCCAGCTGGCGTGTGTGGGAGTGTACAGGCTAATGTGAATTCCCCAGATAAGCCTCCACAGCTCAGGCGGCAGAGCTGGGAATCAAACCCGGTTCCTCCAGATTAGATACATGAGCTCTTAGCCTCCTACGCCACTGCTGCTCCAGTGGTGGGAATGCCTGGCAGGGAGGGGAAGGAGAAAAGGGGAAAGGGACAGCTGAACCAAAAAATAATAACAAAGCCGCTGAGAACATAAAGAGCAGGAATAGGGGCCAGGAAGCCAGCCAGGACGTCGCTTGGGATTGAGTTGGCCTTCCTGCTTGGACAGACTCCCTGTGTGTCCTGTTGTAAAAAATCCCAGTATCTGTTCCACAATGAGAGAAGCGAGGAAAAGAAGCTCCCTTGCCTGTTTGCAAGTTGCTGAGCTACATAAACAGCTCCTCTAGCAGAGTGGGGGGGGGGTCTTCTTGATCCCAGGAGTTCGTGGTTCCTCCAGCCTGTAGCATAGGTGTCAAACTCGCGGCCCTCCAGATGTTATGGACTACAGTTCCCATCATCCTTCCAGCATGATGCTGGCAGGGGATGGTGGGAACTGTAGTCCATAACATCTGGAGGGCTGCAAGTTGCAGGGGATGAGGTCTGGAGCGCTTGTGGACTCCTTTGCTCAAGTCCTTTTCCTGCAATAAAACCCCCACTAGAGTCGAACGGTTGATGCTTTGAGGAGCCTGTGTAGTGGGTGGGGCACAGTGGCCAGGAGATGGGGGTGTGTGTGTGTGTCTGGTTTTGTACTGGGCTGTCTCAACCAGCAGGTGGCTGTTTTCAATTGCACAGTGGAAGCTGGTAACGCTAGAGGGGTCTGCAACTTGCAGCTCTCCAGATGTTCATGGACTACACTTCCCATCAGCCCCTGCCAGCATGGCCAATTGGCTGGGCTGATGGGAATTGTCGTCCATGAACATCTGGAGAGCCGCAGGTTGCAGACCCCTGTGCCAGACTGCCCCAGATCATTGGGGGGGGGGCAGGGTCCGGGCTGCTCCGTGTTGGACCAGAAGCCCCATACGTTATTCTGAAAACCCATGTGCAGATGCTCTTTGGCGAATGGGAGCAGGCAGGTCCCAACTTCTCTTGTCACTCAAGCGTGTGTGTCTTTCTCCAAAGCCTGGAGCCTACATGGGGAGCGGATCTGAAGGGCAGCAGAAAACGTTGGCTGTTCCCAGACCCCAGCAGGGAGGAGGGCAATTAACCCTGCAGTCCTTGCTAGCTTTTATGCACATACGCTCCTCCGTCACGTGGACGCCTGTTGAATGGCTACCCTGTAGGTGGAGATGTTTTTATTCATATTGTTCCCATTGAGACGTTCCCGTTGAGATGTTTTTAAGGCACCCCCAGCTATTGTTCAGAGCCCCTCAGGGGACTGAAAATGCTTTTACAGAGGGGGGGTTGCATTTGTGTGGAAAGGGGATAGCCCCCCCCCTTCTTCCTCCCCAGCTGTTTTTTCTGCTAAATGCCTCCCCCCTTCTGCCCCACACGGCCAGGTTTGGAAACATGCATGTCGTTCCATCCTTGGCAGCTGGCTCAAGCATAACAGATGCCTTCAGTGTGGGCAAGATCCCAACGAGGACATAGAGTGCCCCGGCTGAGCTGTGTTCTGGGGTCCCACATGGCTGACTCACACACTGCACTTTTTCCTCTCTTTCATTACGGCCACATAAATGCAGCCGGCTGCCTGCTTCTCCGGCCCTGGACTCTTCTGTAGCCGCCTTGGCCAGCAGCACTCCGGTTCCCCCACAGTCGGGCAGACGGCCACAGTCTGGGCCTCGCAAAGAGGAAAGCAGCTGCTACGTTCTGAGAAGCAAAGGATTTTTTAAAGGAGCCGGTTGTGAGAGGAGCAAAATGTCTGCACAGCGGGGCAGGGTGGGGGGGAAGGCCGCAGGAGAAGCCCGCTTTCTGCACGTGGTCAGGGACACTCTGTTCCTGGAATCCTGCAAACAGGTTCATCCAGGCCAGCCTGTAATAGGGTTTGCTGTGGCTTAACGCCTTTGAGGTTCCAGCTTCCTCTGGGGAAGGGGATGTAATCTACATATTCAGATAAATTGTGACCTCTGCATTCTTTTGCACTGATTCCAGAACAAGAGGACGTTGCGTTGGTGAGGAGGGGGGGTGGCCCATCCCTGCCCACCCCTTGGTGCTTCTTTTGCATTCTTCTGTGAATGGATTTTATGGCTTTGCTGTTGCAAGTTTTATCACCTCCCCCTGTCAGTGGCGTAGCGCCAAGGAGGCGGGGGGTGCATGATGCACCAGGCGCACGCCCCCGCGGAGGCATTCTGAGGGCAGACAGGGGCTTGGAGGGGCGCATGCGCGCACCAGGCACACTTCCCCCTCACTCTGCAACTGCCCCCACCCCCTGTGTGTGAAGTATGTGGTATCCAGAGGTCTATCCAGAGGCACAAGGAGGGTCCAGTTAGTCTTCATAGGGATAAGAACATAAGAACAAGCCAGCTGGATCAGACCAGAGTCCATCTAGTCCAGCACTCTGCTACTCGCAGTGGCCCACCAGGTGCCTTTGGGAGCTCACATGCAGGATGTGAAAGCAATGACCTTCTGCGGCTGTTGCTCCCGAGCACCTGGACTGTTAAGGCATTTGCAATCTCAGATCAAAGAGGATCAAGATTGGTAGCCATAATACAGGGATACTGTATTCCCTATGGATTTGTCCTCTTCCCTCTTGAAGTTCTGTGTAGCAATAGCTGGTGACATGGAATGCTGGATGGGGGTAATTCCATAAGCTACTTACAAAGATAGTTGTGATGCAGATAAGCCAGCTAAGCTACCATAGGACTGCTGCGTTGATTAATACCAGTGGTTCTTTCCTCACGCTTGCATCCATACTCCCCCAAGGAGCTCATTACAACAACCCTGAGAGGTAGGCTAAGGAAAGTGTTGTGTGTGGTTGACCTGTGTTCCCCTAGACAGCAGTGTGGGGATTCAAACCTGAATCTTTCCAGGTTGCATCTAGCACCACCTGAGCCCGCTTTGTCAGATGCACGAAGTGATCTTTTAGGTAAAGGGGAGGGGGACAGGGAGCTATTGCAAAACGAAACACTTTGGCCCAGCCAGCCAATGCAGAAGCTCATAAGAACATAAGAACAAGCCAGCTGGATCAGACCAGAGTCCATCTAGTCCAGCTCTCTGCTACTCGCAGTGGCCCACAGGTGCCTTTGGGAGCTCTCATGCAGGATGTGAAAGCAATGGTCTGCTGCTGCTGCTGCTCCTGAGCACCTGGACGGTTAAGGCATTTTCAATCTCAGATCAAAGAGGATCAAGATTGGTAGCCATAAATCGACTTCTCCTCCATAAATCTGTCCAAGCCCCTTTTAAAGCTATCCAGGTTAGTGGCCATCACCACCTCCTGTGGCAGCATATTCCAAACACCAATCACACGTTGCGTGAAGAAATGTTTCCTTTTATTAGTCCTAATTCTCCCCTCCCGCTCCCCCAGCATTTTCAATGAATGCCCCCTTGGTTCTAGTATTGTGAGAAAGAGAGAAAAATTTCTCTCTGCCAACATTTTCTACCCCATGCATAATTTTATAGACTTCAATCATATCCCCCTTCAGACGTCTCCTCTCCAAACTAAAGAGTCCCAAATGCTGCAGCATAAGGAAGGTGCTCCAGTCCCTCAATTATCCTCGTTGCCCTTCTCTGCACTTTTTCTATCTCTTCGATATCCTTTTTGAGATATGGCGACCAGAACTGAACACAGTACTCCAAGTGCGGTCGCACCACGGCTTTATATAAGGGCATGACAATCTTTGCAGTTTTATTATCAGTTCCTTTCCTAATTATCCCCAGCATAGAGTTTGCCTTTTTCACAGCTGCCATGCATTGAGTTGACATTCCCATGGAACTATCAACTAAGACTCCCAAATCCCTTTCCTGGTCTGCGACTGATAGCACTGACCCCTGTAGCATGTATGTGAAGTTTGGATTTTTTGCCCCTATGTGCATCACTTTACATTTTGCTGCATTGAACTGCATGAAGTGCTGCTCCTCTTGGGCAGTGAGTTCAAGACCAACTCCATCTCTTTCCTGACATGACTGAAGTTTGCTTGTAGCAGCGCTTAAACTGCTTGTTTGTTTGTAAACTGCTGGGGGACCCCGTTGGTAAACTGCTTGTAAACTATTTGTAAACTGCTGGGGGAACCTGTTCTGTGGCAGAAAGGAGTGACGTCTGGGCATGGACAAGGTAGGGGAGAGAAAGCGTCAGGCAGAGCCACCTTCCAAAAATCCCTGCTCCCCTTGTGAAGAAACCAGCCCCGCCTCTGCAGTTTTGAAGGCAAGCCCCGGGGTTTTTTTACCAAGAATTCAGCTTAGCTTGCTGCTACTGGCTGCCTTCCCTTCTTCCTCTGCCCCACCCAGTTTGGATAGCCGCATTGTCACTAAATGGGTAATTTCACAGAGGAGGCAGCATGTGGCCGCAGCCAACGCTTACGCCAAAGTCTTGTGTAATCTCCTGATAGCTCTGTGTGCGACTGTGGGGTTTTCTGCAGAAGAACCATCCTCTGTTGTAACATGGCTAAGCCCCGGGCTTTGCCTGAATTCGGGAACCGGAATTACACGGGGCTTTGTTTGGTGGGGAGGGACCTGGCTTCCACTCCTAGGCATCTTCTCTGCCTCTTCTGTTAAATGAGGCAATCATACAATAGCCTGGAAATCCAAAGACGGAGACTTTGTGGGTTTGAGGTTAGGCGAAGAGAGCCAGTGTGGTAGCGAGTGAGGGGCTGGAAATAGCAAGGGGAGCACAGCTGGCTGGGGTGTGCTGCCACAGACCTGGCAAGGGCTCTGCTGGAGCATTCCCCCCTGCCTCCTACCCCCTCCCCCTGGTTCTTTGTCTCTTAACTACGGGGCCCATTCTAGTGAGGGGCCTCTTGGGTTCCCTGGGAGGGTTTAGTTCAGGGGTCTGCAACCTGCGGCTCTCCAGATGTTCATGGACTACAAATCCCATCCGCCCCAATTGGCCATGCTGGCAGGGGCTGATGGGAATAGTAGTCCATGAACATCTGGAGAGCCGCAGGTTGCAGACCCCTGGTTTAGTTTTAGTTCTCAGATGCTGGTTTTGTATATTGTAATGCTGTTTTAGTGGTTTAGCAATGACACAGGGCTTATATTATATTAGTATTAGTTTTAACTTATGCCCTGTCTGTTTATGTTCATCTTGTACACCGCCCTGAGCCCTTCAGGGGAGGGTGGTATATCAATCCAAAAATAGTTAGTTAGTTAGTTAGTTAGTTAGTTAGTTAGTTAGTTAGTTAGTTAGTTAGTTAGTTAGTTGGGGCCGTTCGGAGGGCTGAAATAAATAAATAACCCTGCCTCTGGCATTCTCAAGAGTTCAGATTTGGCACCAGGAGAAAGAACAGCCTGTCTGGATTAGACTAAATTCCACCCAGTCCTGGGTTTGTTTTCCAACAGCAGCCTGCCTAATGCTGGGTGGAATCACAGCCGAGTGACGGCTCAGCTTTTTGAGCAGTCCAGGCAGGAAGGAAAAGTCCAATAAACCCAGCCTCTGGAGTAGCGTTCAGAAGGTCCCTGCCCCGGACTTGTGTGTTCTTTAAGCCTGCTCAGGGCTGGCACGGAGGATCTAAACTTTAAAGCCTCCCAACTTTGGGAGGCTTTGTGAAGTGTTGGGAGGAAAGCTGAGAAGCTGAGCAAAGGAGGCAAATGTCCTCCGGGAGATCTAAGCCCTGCTTTCCCCGTTGGAGAGCGATCGCATGGAGCAGTGGAGCCTGTGCGCATATACCTGGCTTTGGTTTTCAAATGCACAGCCCTGGGCCGGAGCTTCAGTATAAACTCGGTTCGGAGAGAGTTCCACCCGATCTCGCCATCTTGTGTCGGGAGGCGTCACAAAAACGGTTCCTTTCCCATCCGTTCCTTTTGATGTGCTCTTTTTCTCCCCCCCCCCCCCCCCCCCCCCCACTTGTGCAGCTGGTCAGATAAACAGAAGGCCGGGCCGCCTGTCTGTTGGGCTTTCCGCATTGCTTTTAATCCCAGCCTCCTCCCGCCTCCCTCCCTCCCCCGGTTGCCGGTTGCTCTTTCCGGACCCCGGCACTGGTGGCGGCGGGTGGCGTCCTGGCACTTCCATTCAAATTAACGGTGGCAGCTCCTCGCCTGCGAACGACTGGGGAGATGAAAGGGAATCCGTGATGGGCAGGCTTGTGCGGTGCCCTTGGGGTGACCTTTTCGAAGGAATGCTCGTATTCCCTTTGAGCGGCGCAGAGAGGGGGGCAGCTGCGTGCAGGCACGACAAAGATGGTTTCTCTTAAGACCCTGGGAACAGATGCCTTTGAACTGTAATCTCCCTTTGCGTGGCTCTCATCTGGAACGTCTTGTTTGCATCTCTTCCCCCCCCCTCCCCCAACTGTATGTAGATCAGATGAAGAAGCGGCAAATCACAGGGGATACCTTGGCCTACTCCGCCTGAAGCTCTCTCTCTCTCTTCCTCTCGTACCTATTTCCTTACCGAATGGAAAGAGGAAAGGAGGGGGGAACTAGTGGCACGCTGGCGATTGCAGCTGTGGGCTGGGGAGGGGTCCTGAGGTTGTGATCTACCCTGAGCCCTTCAGGGGTAGGGCGGTGTACAGATCGAATAAACCAAATCAAACCCTTTGGAAGCTGTGCTCTCAATTTGGGCCCAGCGGGTGGCTTGGGAGCAGTGGGCCCAGTGAGGCAGGAAGCTAGCTGGGCAGTGGAGCTGGAGCGGCATCATTCATCCCAGAGGTCTGAGCCAGAAGGCTTTATCCCAGCAGCGGTTTTCATGAAAGCTCAGCCTGTGGGGCGCTGTGTCTCTGTGAAGGGGGTGCCCAGTTAAAAGGGTGTGGGGAGGGGGAGGGGAGGGCTGGCTTGGCCTTCGTTTTGCCAGAACACTGGAACTTTTAATTTCAGGCTCCCTTTGGAGCACAGCAGTGAACCCAGAGCGATGAGAATCTGAACAGTGTAGCTATCTGGAGAACAATATCCAGTAACTAAGTCTGTTCTGCTGAAGAGACGCTTGTTCTGTACTCCAGAGCCCTCCTAGGGCTGTGGATTCTTTGCTTTTTTCCCACATGGTATGGTGTCTGGTTTCTCCCAACGCCCCACAACAAATGCTGGACTAAAGCAGTCCCCGGAGTTTCCTCCTGCCCTCTCCCTTCCTCTGCGCCACGGACGCTCCATTGAGAGTTGGAGCGGGGATGGCACAGGAAGCGAAGCCAACTGTCCTGTGGAGCTCGGGTAGCCCCAGAAGCAGCTGTAGGGAGCAGATGGGGCCTGTCCTGGTCATTTGAGGCCCCATCAACGTGGTGATGCTGAAACAAAGAGGCCTCTAAGCCACAGGTGTTGTCCTGTGTAGAAGGGCTGCTACTTTTTGTGCAAGACAGCAGCAGGGATACTATACGCAGAAATGGCAAACTCCAGCTATACCTACCATTGAAGAATGGCGGGTGAAAGTTGTTAGATCCGGCCAAGATGGACAAGTTAAGCTTAAAGAAAAGAACTTTTAAGTTCACGGACCAGTGGAAACCCTTCATATAATGTTTAGACAACACAAGGGGGGGGGATTGATGTCTAGTGGTTTTGAAGGTTAAGGGCTGTTAAAATATGATCCAGTGGAGAGAAAGCGAGACTTTTGTTTAATAATTGCATTAAAGATTTAATTTCATTTGCATACTTAATTACCAAATACTGAAAGTTAAGGGTTTAAGGGTTTATATTCAGTGCCGAAGAAACTGGAAGTCTCTATGAAATAAATACCTTATAATTTGGCACATTTTTTTCTTTGTATGTTTTGGATTTGGATTTTGAAGTAAATTTTTTTTAAAGGGGGGGGGTTGGGAGGCAGATGGGTTGCCACTTAAGAAACCACTTTTTTAGGCTCCTGCCAGGGTGATGACAAGACACCACTTGCTTATATTTTTCTGCCTCTGTCTTCCAGAGGAATGGGGAGTCACCTGTCCCTACGAAGTTTCTCTGATTCATGAAGCTGTGTGCCCATAGTCTTCTGTTTTCACCTGTATCTTGAGCTAAGGACTGAGCCCTGATTCAGATTTCACCTCTGCCATGAGCTCATTTCCCTCGGTGTTGTTAGCCAATGGCCCTTGGCCTTTCAGGCTTCCTCCCGTCCCCTTTATCTGTGGTATGTTATATTTGCGAATGAGCAAGTCTTAAAACAGCTAGAGAAAGTTTTTGTCATCTTCTTGTCCTTGCAGGCTAGTGACGCTTACAGAGCGGGAGTCCCGGCTGGACGAGGTGCGTTCGGCATTCCTGGCTACCTACAGCAGCACGGTGGCTCTGAAGCCCGTCTCTCCCAGCCCTTCCGGAGCCATCGGTGGCTTGCTGGAGCAGTTTGCCCGGGGTGTTGGACTGAGAGGAAGCGGAATCCTTTGACCCCACCCGACCAGTTCTAGACCGAAAAGCGAGGGAACCTCAAGCCATGAGAGACCAGATTCTCTGGTCGTCTTCTCCTCTGGATGCTGCCAGCCACACTGCCTCACTGCCAGCCCTTCTAGGTCCATCACAGACTGAGATCACAACCTCCAGTGACTGAGGCTGGGCTGGCTTCTACTGGAAAGTTGGGGTTTCCCCCCTAATCATGCTGGACTTGGCTAGCTCTGACAAATCACCATAGTAAAATGTGTCAAAACACTCCCCTCTGGTACTGTCTTGTGTGTCTTATTTCTTTCGCCTTGTGCTGCATGGGCAGTGGCCGGAGCCTTCGGTCAGAAATGCTTGAGGTTGTGAGAGTTCTTGAAGTAATGTCTCTCAAAGGGTGTAAGTTGATGCAGGCCATGAAGTTCGGTGTTTGAGTTGGACTCCTCTTCAGCTCTGAGGGCAAAACTTTCTTGCTGCCTTTTGCAGCTCTAAATTAAATAAAGCCCTGGCCCTCTAATCAGTGTCCTGGGCCCAAAACCATATTGTGACTTGTATAAATTAGGCAAACAGATCACATTTTTAAAAAAACTAAGTTTGCATACTGGTTGTGGTGGGTTTTCCGGGCTGTGTGGCCATGGTCTGGCCGATCTTGTTCCTAACGTTACGCCTGCATCTGTGGCTGGCATCTTCAGAGAGGGAAATCTGTTACACACTGTGTCCAGTGAGACACACACAGTGGACACAGTGTGTAACAGACTTCCCTGTGTGGTACACCTCTGAAGATGCCAGCCACAGATGCAGACGAAACGTTAGGAACAAGATCTACCAGACCATGGCCACACAGCCCGGAAAACCCACCACAACCAGTTGAATCCAGCCGTGAAAGCCTTCAACAATATGTTTGCATAGTTCATTAGAGATTTGTTGGACATGGTGAAGGGCACCTAACTATAAAAACATACTGAGCTACAGTCTAACTCTGACTTGTAGCACCTTTCTGAGATTTGGGGATCTACTTGTAATCGTACAGTTATGACCATAAAGATTAGAGTCCTGGTGTGAAGGGTTTTTTGTATAGTAAATCTGACTTTTCAGTAAGCAGATTTGCAGAGCCGTGAGAGTATCCTTTCTGTATTGTCGAAGACTTTCACGGCTGGAATCACTGGGGTGTTGTCTGGTTTCTGGGCTGTTTGGCCGTGTTCTAGCAGCATTCTCTCCTGACGTTTCGCCTGCATCTGGGGCTGGCATCTTCAGAGGATCTGATAGTAGGAAAGGAAAGCAAGTGGAGTAACATATATACCTGTGAGAAACGTCAGGAGAGAATGCTGCTAGAACACGGCCATACAGCCTGGAAACCACACAGCACCCCAGCATCCTTTCTGTCGGGCAAAGAAGGGCTTGTATCCTGCCATGCTATGAAACGGCACCTCGAGCGCCAGCAGTTAACACTAGGAAAATCTGTGGAGCCTTTTTCCAGAGAGTGCAGGCGATGTAAAAACTGGAGCTGTTTTGCTTGTTGTAGGCTGTTTCCTGTGGAAAGCACGAGGGGTGGGGTGTAGGTGGATCATATTCTTCCCAAATGCTCCATCAGCCTTTTCCTTCTGCTGTTCATATGAAGCTGTCTTTAACCAGAAACATCCGTATGGTTTACTGTTAGAGCCCCGCTGCCTGCAGAGCTTTTTAACCAGAGATTCCAGGGATTAAACACAGGCCCCCGAAGTACAAAAAGCCACCCGGTTTTTTCACAGTGGTTGTTTCTTATAGTTACATTCCTAAACACACAACTGATATAATTTGCTCGGAATGTTTCGGTCACGAAAAGGAAGTGCCGCAGCGGTTTCATAGAGCACATCCGTTGCGTGCGCTCTATGATACAGCTGCGGAACTTCCTTCTCGTGACCAAAATACTCCAAGAAAACTATTTCAGTTGTGTCTTCAAGGTCGTAATGGCAAGAAACTGGACCACTGTGGAAAATCTGGGCAGCGTTCTCCTTGCTGGCAATTGGAGACGAAAGAAAGAGTCTGTTCTCTGGAGGGCTTCCTGTAATTTTGTGAACTTTCTGAAATTAATTGGGGCAGGGGGGAGGGGGTGGAAAGAAAAGGATGCAGTACTTTCAAAGTAGGGTGCCTTGAGTTGGTTTCTAGTGCTTCCAGGCTGGATTATTCTGATACCTGTCTGTGCCTGTAATGCTGAAGGCTGAGGCCGCTGAACAAAAAAAGAGGGAAGACTGAGATTAAATAAATGGAAAGAAGACTTGGGCTGTTGGGCAAACAGGTGAAGTAAAGGTCATACACTGCAGCCTCTCTAAAAGGACCAAAATGGCACCGTCTGCTGAATTCACGGCTAGAGTAGGAAACCAAAAAGTTGTGCTTTCTCCCTGTACGTATGTGTTCTTCTTCGTTTGCATATATTGTATAAAATGTAGCATATAAACTTTTGCAAACTTCATTGTGTGAAAGCGTTCAGAGCATAAGGCCTTTCCCCGCTCTTGCTAGGCACGAGTTCTTCCGAACCCCTGAAGCCTGAAAGGGCCTTTTGCCAGGTTGAGTTCTCGGGACGCAGCAACTAACTCCAGCCAGTCGCCGCTATCCTGCGCGGGGCTGCGTCCCCGGATTTTTATTGCACTGAGCGGAAAGGGCGGCGGTTTCTAACTTCCACCCGGACTGTCACTCCCCTCTCCAGCCTCTCCGCCCCGCATCGGTCTGGCAGAGGAGGGCGCAGCGGGGGCCAGGCGAGCGGCTCCCCCGCCCCCCTCCCTCCCTCCCTCTCCTGTGCTATATGTACACACGCATCGGGAAAGCGGCGGAGCTTTCAAATTCGCCCGCTTTGCAGGCTGGGGGAGGGAGGGGGGCAGAAAGAAAGAGGAGAAGAAGAAGCAGAAGCGCGACGAGACCTCTTTTCCCCCAGCCTCGCCTGGCCTGGGCGGAGCTGCGAGGGCGTGGGAGCTGAGGAAGGGGCGACCGAGCGCTTCCCCGGGTCTGGGCGTGTGGCCGGATTCAGCACCTTGGAGAGGGGCGCCCGACTTCAGCACCTTGGAGAGCTGCCGGCGGGGAGAGACGGCGAAGCAGCGCCAGGGCGCCCCCTGGGGACGGGCCAGGCGAGGGCGGGCGGGCGAGCGAGTAGGGCGCCCTCCCTCCCCCACTCGGGTCCCTCCCCCAGCATCCACACGTGCTGCCACCTGGAGCCGGAGCGGACGCGGCCGGACGGAGCGCGCCAGAGCGCCTCGGAGCTCCCCTCTTCCTCCCCGCCCCATGGCGCGCGCCCCTCTTCGCCCCTAACGCTGTCCGAGCCCAGCGGGGATCATGGCATCGCAGGGAGACCTGGAGCCCGCGCCTTCCCGAGTGCCCGCCACCAAGGTGGAGCTCACCGTGTCGTGCAGGTGAGAACGGCTGGGGGCCCCGGGTGGGTGGGGGCGCAGAGAAGGAGGACCCCTGACTTCAACCCCTTGCTTGCCCCGTTGACTCAGGCAATGAAGGGAGGGCGCCGGAAGATTTCTCCCTCGCGTTTACCGTACTTGGGGGAGGGAGGACAGTGGGAAACGCCTCCCTCCTTGGGAGCTTGCATGATGAGCATGGGTTTGGGAGGAAGATAAACAGCTCCTGTGAAAGTGTCTGAGTATCCGGTGCACGTGGGGCTATCCGGGAGCACAACACGCAAATATGTTGCAATACATCTTTTCTGTTTGGTGCGGCCAAAGAGTGGTTAGATGTATACAGTGTTGGGAAAGGGGGGATGCAGGGTATTATGTGTGCTACTTAGGTGATGCTTGCACTGTTTACATATGTTTCACTCATGTGTTCAACCCTTGTCAGTTTTCTGTATGACATTTGCATGTATGTGTGGGTCATTTGATGGCTATACTAATTTACAAGCATGCATGCGCATATAGGATCCCTCCCCCCAGCTAGGTATGTGCCTTCTCAGGACTGTGATTTGTTTCCATTCCCATATCCTGATGAACGTGCAATTGTTTATAGTCCGCCTTCAGGTTGGTGTATATAGTGTGAATGACCAGCATTGTGTGTCTATATATTGTTCGTGTGTGTGGTGTTTGTCATACATGCGCTTTGCTCTGGATGTTTCCTTGAGCATTCGGCTCGTGTTTCTTGAATGTGGCTAAATTCTTCTGCGGCCAGATGTTTCATTCTCCATCCCAATGCCTGTAGCACTTGCTGTATACGGACAGGGCTCCTTGGATAGACAGGGTGTGCTTGAACCTCATTTGGTCCAGCTCTCTACCTAGTCACATACTAAACCTCTAAAGATCAGTCTGCCCTTACAAGTTGCCGTGGTGTGTCAGAAGCAAAAGAGTACAAGGTGTGCTGCTGGTTGAAGTGCAGGGGGTGCCCGCAGAAAACGAGATTCAACCAGGTGACTCCAGAAAAGTGAGCTACGCATTTCCGAGGAAGGCAAAAATCTTCCAGAATCGCTAGCCAGTGTGGCATGGGTGGGCGGGTGGGATGAGGCTAGTCCCATCCCAAGGAAGTGTGATTCTAATTCTAAATACAGGCCAGCCAGAGGGAGCTTTCTAAGCTTTTAGCCAAGTTTCGGCCTACGAAGGGCCCCTGTTCGCTAACATTCAAAATAACTTCAAGCGATGGCTCTCTTGGGACTGTACCACCGCCAGAATGTTGCGGGGAGGGGAGGTGTTGCTTATTGACATACTCCTTTATGTGCCTCTCTTTAACCTCACCACCTCCTTGCCTATGAAAAGCCCTGCAAATTGAGTAGAATTTTAGGCTACATGTCTCCACTCCCCTTCTCTCTTCTCCCCCCCCCCCCCCCCAATGTTCTACCTTTGCCGAGGCTGCTTATTTTGTTTTGTTATCTGGGAGATTTCATGTGCTTTCCTTCCCCTGAATTCTGAAGTGGAACAGTCCCAGGAGGGCTGTGTCACACTATTCCCCTGGTCAGCCTCTAAGGCTTGAATGCTTCTATGGTGTCCAGTTCTCCGTCCAGTGTCTTATCACTCCTCCCTTAAGTAGCCCCAGATCTAGGCTGAATCCTGACTGAAGGGTTCCATCCAAAAGGTTGTTGCAGGCCAAGATTCTTCGCTGTGCCTCCGCTTCCAGCCCTTTCATTTCTTCTGGGCTTACCGTGGCGGCGAACCTTTGGCACTCCAGATGTTAAGGACTACAATTCCCATCAGCCCCTGCCAGCATGGCCAATTGGACATGCTGGCAAGGGCTGATGGGAATTGTAGTCCATCACATCTGGAGTGCCAAAGGTTCGCCACCACTGGCTAGGAGGAGGCTGCGCTATAGCCCCTGGTGCTGAACAGAAATGGGGAATAACTGGATGAGGACAGGAAGTGCTTTGCATCCTGTCCAAGATCCAATTCTGTTGGTGAGGGATGAGCTTGGCAAACTCTCGGGTTGTGTAGTATGTGTTTACATAGCAAACACGTCGCCTCAGAAGCAAGACCTATTCAAAGGGGGGGGGTCACCTCCAAGTAAACACGCGTAAGCTTGCGCCTCACTGCATCCAGTCCCATGGAACAAAAACTCCATGATCTCCTCTTCTCCTTGCTGAAGGAGAACATGGATTGGATATCCCCCCCGGGTGGGGCTGGCCCTTGAAATTGCCGAGAAACTTTCCAGGAGGGCTGGAAGGCTACAGGTAGCCAGGAGCGAAGCCCCTGGGTCTGCTCAGTCCGGACTTTGCTGCAGTGGCAATAACACCAGGAAAAGGCCCACCACCCGTGACTTAAAGAGGACTGTTCAAACGTCCCAGTCCTTTCCTGGGGATCCTCCTGCTTGCTTCTCCCTTCAAGCCTGGTAGCAGATGCCATTGGTGGTTGTCTGGGGGGAAAAAAACAGCAGGAGGGATTTCCTCCTGGAAAGGGGTGTCTGTTCTCTATTGGAGACGACTCTTGGAACGACAACGATGAACACAGCCTGAAATGTTGGCTTGGTTCTGTGACCCAAGGAAGCGTTTCTGCTGGAAGGCCATTTTTCTCATTAGTGGGCTGTCTTTTGAAAACTTCTGCGCCCTTGGAGGCTGAGTGTCACAGCTCAGAGGGAGCGCCGTCGTTCACGGGCAGCTTCAAAAACGCGATCTTCTCTTCCCCCGTCTGCTTAAGAGACCAGCTTAGTTCTGCTTCGGCGTGGATGGTGGTACCATAGGAAAGATTTGGGCTCGCTGCCCAGCTGGCTCCTGAAGTCAAAATTCAGGTCAGGATCCTGGTATTTCCATAGCAAAGAAAAAGCGAGTTTCTAGTCCTCATGATTAGCAAGTTTTGAAAAGAGTGGTCTGTTTCTGTCTCAGGCTTAGAAACCAGAGAGATAATGAATGAGGCTTTCAATAGGGGTGCCTGTCTTATGGCAACTCCATAAGAACATAAGAACTAGCCTGCTGGATCAGACCAAAGTCCATCAAGTCCAGCACTCTGCTACTCGCAGTGGCCCACCAGGTGCCTTTGGGAGCTCACATGCAGGAGGTGAAAGCAGTGGCCTGCTGCTGCTGCTGCTCCTGAGCACCTGGTCTGCTAAGGCATTTGCAATCTGAGATCAAGGAGGATCAATCTGAGATCAAGGAGGATCAAGATCGGTAGCCAGAGATCGACTTCTCCATAAATCTGTCCAAGCCCTTTTTAAAGCTATCCAGGTTAGTGGCCATCACCAACTCCCTGTCATCCCCCCCCCCCCCCCCAACGCACACACACACCCCATTCTGACATGCAAATTCTTTCCTCTTCTTTTTTGAAGCCTCTCGTCCATTTCAAAAATTAAACACCCCTTCTCCCAGCAAAATATGCCCACGAGCATTTAAATCAGTGTGTTGTCAAAAGCTTTCGTGGAGATAATCCACTGGCTGTTGTGGGTCTCCTGGGTTGTGTGGCCGCGGCTTTCGCTCCTGACATTTTGTCTGCATCTGTGGCTGGAATCTTCAGAGGTCTTTCATAGGCACCAGCCACAGAGGTGGGCGAAATGTTAGGAGCTCAAAGAACCAGACCGTGGCCACATCGCCCAGCAAACCCACAACAGCCATTAAAGTGAAATATATTTTTGCAAATACGTTGCACGGGCTTAAGTTGTCCTAGCAGTAAGATATAGTCTGGATTTGTTTTTGTTAAGCTGGTTGCAGAATTGGAAGGCACACATGATTGGCGGCTGGTGCTGGATGTCAGATCTCCTGGACGTCCGTGGATTAGTGTCCAATCTCTTCTGGGATCCAGAGGCTGGGAGGCTGGCTCCGACGGAAGCTCACAGGAAGGGGACAATTAGGAAGGGAAAAGGGCGTTCTGGCCTGCTGGGAAAAGGCCTGAGCCAGCGCAGCGCCTAGAGCCAGTGTTTCCCAGTCCCTGGAGGCTGTGTTTAAAAATAGACCTGAATGGACAGAGAGAAAGAAGCCGCCGTCCAGTCAGGGAGAGAAAAGTGGTTACCACAGGCGATAGGCATCCGCCTACTTCACTGGGAGCGGAGCAGAAATCTATGCCTCCCCCACCTGCCCCCAAGGAACAGAAGGGCTCTCGTCTCCTTGCAAGCAGTGGAACGATGTTTAAGGAGTCAAGTCAGTTCTTTGCACAGGGGCAGACGATGCCATCCTCCAAGCAAGGAGAGGCATTGAAATAATCCTATGGGGGGCAAATAATCCTCTGTGGGTCATGGCAGTAGTATGCCTCTGGGCAACAGGGACGCTGCCATCCAGGCCTGCTGGTGGAGAGTTTCCCAGAAGTGCACCTGCCTGACCTCTGAACAGGACTCCCTGCTGCAGATGTTCTCTGCTGGGGTCAGGCACGGGGGCCAGTCCAGGGAGGGTTTCTGAGGCCTTGTTCAGGCATTATTGGTTTGATCGCTGGACCCACACGTTGTGATGCTCACTGGGTCACCTTGGGCCATTAATTTGTTCAGTCTAACCTACCTCAAAGGGTTGTTGTGAGGATAAAACAGAGGAGGGCAGAATCAGGTATTTCTGCCTTCCTGAGCTCCTTAGAGGGAGGTCAGGGTAAAAATCTGGTAGGTAGGAAGGCAGATAAATAGATGGAAGACTCAGTTCTATCTATCTATCTATCTATCTATCTATCTATCTATCTATCTATCTATCTATCTATCTATCTATCTATCTATCTATCTATCTATCTATCTATCTATCTATCTATCTATCTATCTATCTATCTATCTATCTATCTATCTATCTATCTATCTATCTATCTATCTATCTATCTATCTATCTACGTACCTCCCTCTATCTACCTACCTCCCTCTCTCTCTCTCTCTCTCTCTCTCTCTCTCTCTCCCTACCTACCTACCTATCTATCTATCTGCCTGCCTGCCTGCCTGCCTGCCTGCCTACCTCTCTCTCTCTCTCTCTCTCTCTCTCTCTCTCTCTCTCTCTCTCTATCTGTCTATCTATCTATCTATCTATCTATCTATCTATCTATCTATCTATCTATCTATCTATCTATCTATCTATCTATCTATCTATCTATCTATCTTCTCTCTCTCATCTATCTATCTTCTCTCTCTCTCTCTATCTACTCACTCTCTCTCTCTCTCTCTCTCTCTCTCTCTCTCTCTCTCTCTCTCTCTCTCTCTATCTATCTATCTATCTATCTATCTATCTATCTACCTACCTACCTACCTACCTACCTACCTACCTACCTACCTACCCCCCCCCTCTCTCTCTCTCTCTCTCTCTCTCTCTCTCTCTGCCACCCACCTGCCACCACCCTGTCTGTCACCCACCCTGCCCTGCCTGCCCTACCTCCCTACCCCTCTCTCTCTCTCTCTCTCTCTCTCTCTCTCTCTCTCTCTCTCTCTCTCTATCATCTATCTATCATCTATCTATCTATCTATCTATCTATCTATCTATCTATCTATCTATCTATCTATCTATCTATCTTCTCTCTCTCTCTCTCTCATCTATCTATCTTCTCTCTCTCTCTCTCTCTCTCTCTCTCTCTCTCTCTCTCTCTCTCTCTCTCTCTCTCTCTCTCTCTCTCTCTCTATCTATCTATCTATCTATCTATCTATCTATCTATCTATCTATCTATCTATTTTTGCCCCATCCTTCCTCCTTTGAACTTCATTTGGGAATTCCTGGTTCTCGCCAGACTTTCTAATCACTTCACAACACCAATATTCAAGGTGCTACTTGCGCGAAAATGATGTGTAAATATTTCATCTGGGTTTGCATGTTACCTTTTTGTCGTCGTTGTTGCTATGCTGAGATGGAACTGCTGCTACCTGTTGCTTTAGCTCAGCCTTGCAAACACTTCACCTGAGCCTTTTACAAGCCCCATGTGACATCTCCCTCTACCAAGTGGCAACCCTTTTCTATCGTCCCTCTCTTAAGTGCCAGGTTTAGCTCCATTCCAATTTGGAGCTGGGGAGCGGGCCCTTAGAAGATTGTCTTACAGGGATGAGTTTTTGCCGCTACCTGCATGGGGCAGCCCACACAGGTCTCTGAGATTTCCTTATGGCCTCATATGCCTTATCTCACATGTCCCTTCAGCAGAAGGCATCTGAAGCTGCCTTCTACTGCATCAGCCCTTTGGTCTAGCAATAGAGTTTCCAGCTCTGGGTTGGGAAAGATCTGGAGATGGGGGGTGGGCGGGGGGGGGGTAGAGCTTGAGAAAGGCGGGGTTTGGGGGAGGGACCTCAGTGAGGTATCCTGCCACAGAGCCCACCCTCCAAAGTGGTCAGTTTCTGCAGGGGAACTCATTTCAGTCGCCTGGAGATCTGTGGCAATCCCAGGAGATCACCCCCTGCGGGTTGGCAACCCTGTCCAACAAGGTCAGTACTGCCTGTGCCACAGGTGTCAAACTCGTGGCCCTCCAGATGTTATGGACTACAGTTCCCATCATCCTCTGCCAGCACCATGCTGGCAGGGGCTGATGGGAACTGTAGTCCACAACATCTGGAGGGCCACGAGTTTGACACCTATGGCCTATGCCCGTGGTGGTGAACCTTTGGCACTCCAGATGTTATGGACTACAATTCCCATCAATCCCTGCCAGCAATTGGCCATGCTGGCAATTGGCCATGCTTGCAGGGGCTGATGGGAATTGTCGTCCATAACATCTGGAGTGCCAAAGGTTCGCCACCACTAGCCTATGCAAATTAGCGGCAGCTCTCCAGGGCCCTGGGCAGAGGGCTTTTCGTATAACTTCCAACCTGATGTTTTTAGCTGAGATTTGCACCCAGGACCTTTTGCATACAAAGCAAAGGATCTGCCTCTGGGCCATGGCTCTTCGCAGCACAAAAACAGGAGCCCTCAGCGTATTGGTCTTCTGAGGCTGGGAGGGAGGGAGGGGGGGAGGGAGTTGGTTGGAGCAGCTGTTTGGTGCAGGAGAAGCTTTCCAGCCTGACTGGCAGCTGACTATCACCCATCTCATTCCAAGGCTCCGGTCTCCTGCCACGCAAAACCCCAGTCGCTATCTCCCAAAGCACAGCCCTGCTTCTTGGCTCGGTCAGCCGGTGCGTTTGCTTGGTCAGGGCAGATCGGCTTGAATCAACAACAAACTTCTCTCTCTGGAGATAAGCTGGAGCTGCTGTGGAAGATGGGTCAGGGTGGGCCAGCAGTAGCGCAGCTGGTAGTTCCTGCTCCTCTCTGGCAGGAGAGGAATAGGTGGGCAGGCGTGCAGGAGTACAGCTGGTAACCGCCTGCTCCTGGGACTTCTCTCCTACAGCACCCCATCCCCAAGGGCCCTGCCTGCAGATTTGAGTGGCCTCCCAGGCACAACTCCCCTCCCTCCCCCAAATTCTTTGACCCTCCTGTCACAGTTACTCTCCTCATCTGTTGTGGTTGCACTGAGTGGAACAGGGTGCCTCTGCTTCGTGCTCCTTTTCGCCCCTCTCGTCTAAGACCAGCCAGAGAGGGGTCTGGCAACATGGCAGGAATTGCTGGGCTCGAGAGAGAGATGCTCAGAGAAGTCTCTTGCCCTCTGCTTCATCCAGGTACTTCTCCCACAGAGGAGATGAGGGACTTGAAGATATTGAAGAGATAGAAAAGGGGCAGAGAAGGGCAACGAGGATGATTGAGGGACTGGAGCACCTTCCCTATGAGGAGAGGCTGCAGCGTTTGGGACTCTTTCGTTTGGAGAGGAGGCGTCTGAGGGGGGATATGATTGAAGTCTACAAAATTATGCATGGGGTAGAAAATGTCGACAGAGAGAAATTTTTCTCTCTTTCTCACAAGACTAGAACCAGGGGGCATTCATTGAAAATGCTGGGGGGGAAGAATTAGGACTAATCAAAGGAAACACTTCTTCACGCAACGTGTGATTGGTGTTTGGAATATGCTGCCACAGGAGGTGGTGATGGCCGCTAACCTGGATAGCTTTAAAAGGGGCTTGGACAGATTTATGGAAGGGAAGTCGATCTATGGCTACCAATCTTGATCCTCCTTGATCTGAGATTGCAAATGCCTTAGCAGACCAGGTGCTTGGGAGCAACAGCCGCAGAAGGCCATTGCTTTCACACCCTGCATGTGAGCTCCCAAAGGCACCTGGTGGGCCACTGCGAGTAGCAGAGAGCTGGACAAGATGGACTCTGGTCTTATCCAGCTGGCTTGTTCTTATGTTCTTATGACCTGCCACTGCCACCGGGGTTAGTTTCTCTGTCAGGCCCTCCTGTGGCCTTAGCCAGTGCCCAACCACGCAGACCTCTGATGTCACCCCCAACGGTTCTGAACTCTCGACTCCCCTTCAATTCCCAGCACTGGTTGAAGTGGGTAGGAACAGTGGACTCTAATCTGCAGAACCGGATTTGATTCCCCACGAGCGGTGGACTCTTGTCTGCTGAACCGGATTTGTTTCCCTGTTCCTCCACATGAAGCCTACCGGGCAACCTTGGACGGGTCACAGTTCTCTCAGAACTCTCTCAGCTCCGCCTGTTTCACCTCACAAAGCATCTGTTGTGGGTACAGGAAGGGACATTTATAAGCCACCTTGAGACTCCTTGCAGGAGAGGAAGGCGGGGTGGGGGTGGGGGCCGTATCAATCCAAGCTCTTGTTCTTCTTCTCTGGAATGCCAGGAGACTGAGGCATTCCAGGGTTTTGCATGGCCTGAGCATTAGACTGATGAATGCAGACGGGTCCCTGCAAGCCCTTCTTCTTCTGCCGTTGGTATGTAGGCATTAAAAAAATCCAAAAGGTGCTTCTCAAGGCCTGAGCTTCTGGCGGGTGAAAAACAAGCAGTTTAGAATGTGCTCAAATTGGGTTTCTGAATCGATCGACGTCTGTGAAGGAAGGCTGATTTGCAATTGCTTTTCAACCTCACAGTGCTTGACAATGCCTGTGCAACGGTGTGGCCCAGGAGTCTGGAGGTGGAGGAGGAGGGAAGGGGGGGGGCAAGACAGAAAGAAGCTGTTAGCAGCTGGGCTAGTCCAAAAGTTAAAAAAACCCTCCCAAACTGACAGTGGGTCTGGAATTCAGCATCCCGAAAATCTCCACTCTCTCTTTTTAAAAAAGGTCTGTTGCCTCTCCAGGTATGTGGAAGGCCCCTGAAAGAAGGTGCTGCTGCCTCTCAGCAGTGGTTAAGAGCAAGTGCACTCTAATCTGGAGGAACCGGGTTTGATTCCCAGCTCTGCCGCCTGAGCAGTGGAGGCTTCTCTGGGGAATTCAGATTAGCCTGTGCACTTATCTGGGGAATTCAGATTAGCCTGTGCACTGAATTCAGATTAGCCTGTGCATTCAGATTAGCCTGTGCACGCCAGCTGGGTGACCTTGGGCTAGTCACAGCTTTTCAGAGCTCTCTCAGCCCCACCTACCTCACAGGGTGTTTGTTGTGAGGGGGGAAGGCAAGAAGATTGTCTGCCCCTTTGAGTCTCCTACAGAAGAGAAAGGGGGGGATATAGATCCAAACTCCTCCTCCTCCTCCTCCTCCTCCTCCTCCTCCTCCTCCTCCTCCTCCTCTTCTTCTTCTTCTTCTTCTTCTTCTTCTTCTTCTTCTTCTTCTTCTTCTTCTTCTTCTTCTTCTTCTTCTTCTTCTTCTTCTTCTTCTTCTTCTTCTTCTTCTTCTTCTTCTTCTTCTTCTTCTTCTTCAGCCATGTTGATGTCAGAAGGATGACAGAGGGTGTAAAGCAAAGCAAGGATCATTCCAAACAAGACAGCTGAAGCCAGAGCAGCCCTTTGGAAGCCAAGGCAATCTGCCCTTCTTGACACACCTAATCTGGTAGAAAGCACTGTCAAGATGCAGACGTATAGTGACCTCGTAGGCAAGACATTTGGAGGTGGTTTGCCACTGCCTGCCTCAGCATGGGCTGAGAGAGTTCTGAGGGACCCACGGGCCCCCAACAGGCTACATGTGGAGGAGTGGGGAATCAAACCCAGTTCTCCAGATTAGAGTCTGTTGTTTTGACTACTACACCATGCTGAGTACAAGCACGGAACAGGCAGTCTGGCCCTTGAGGACCCCTAATAGTGTGCTGAAAGGCAGCTAGAAAACCTCAAATGCATTCCAGACTTAGTTCCTTTTGATGTCCATTAGGTAGGTTTCTTTTCAATGTATATTCCACTTTTCTCCCTGATCAGGGAGACCCCAGGTGGCTACTTTTACATTTCTGGGATACCTTTTAGACTCTGCTTTTTGTCGGCAGCAGCTGGTGATGTAACTGAGGTGCTCCAAGACGCTTTTCTGGTGGTCGGTGAGAGAGGGAGGGAGGGAAGCGTCAGGGTGCCGTACCTGCTCCATGACGAACAGAAAGAGACCCAGGGAGGCAAGGAAAGAGATGCGTGTAATGGGGACAGGTGCCGAATCTGGAATCCAGCACTGAATCTGGATTCACATTCTGTTGATGAAGACTTTGGATTGGTCTGTGAGAGCTGGAAACAGCACGCCAGTCCCGCTGAGTTCTCTAATAAGAATACGCTCAGTGCACACATCAACCAAGTTAAACCTTACTGATTGCCCCGCAAGAGAATTTGGCACGTCCAAAAATCGGTGTTTAAAACAGGGACGCTGTAAAAGCTTTTCTTCCTGCTAGAGCTACCAAGCCTTTCCCTTCCCACTTCTATGCACTGTACTCTTCGCGCTGTTGAAGCTCAGCTGGAATTCTCCTGAATTTATTTACTGGGGCTGTAAAATAAATTTGACAAATCTGGAATTACTTCTCAGTAAACCATAGGATCGGGCTGCAAGAGTTGTACAGATCTGAGAAATTTCCTCCTGGGGTTTTCCCAGAACTACGGCGGCAGAAGGCACCGCTTGATGAGACGTTTGTCTCTGCGCCATTCATGAAGGTACCAGAGCCCTTCTGCTGTGGTGGAAACCTTTGGCACTCCAGATGTTATGGACTACAATTCTCATCAGCCCCTGCCAGCATGACCAATTGGCCATGCTGGCAGGGGCTGATGGGAATTGTAGTCCATAACATCTGGAGTGCCAAAGGTTCACCACCACTGCGGCCATTGGGTCTAGTCTTGCCCACCTTGTTGACAGTAATATATTAGTCTGAATAATATTTAAACATCATAAAATCAACGGAGTGATTAAAATTCTTGTTTCTAACGTTCTGCTTTCCCTACTGACATGGCAGATATTACAAATATTTAATACATCTTCCCTGAACTCTGTCTATAGATGAGTCAGACTATGGCTCTGACATCTCAGTCAGAAAAAGAAAATATTTTCCAGCATTCTTACTGGCTAGGATTTTTTTAGTTGGAGATTCTAGGTCATTGAACCTCTACCCAGAGGTGGGATCCAGCAGCTTCTCACAGGTTCCCAAGAGTAGGTTACTAATTATTTGTGTGTGCCGAGAGGGGGTTACTAATTGGTGATTTTGCCACGTGATTTTTGCCTTAGTTAAGCCCCTCTTCTCAGCAGTAGCGCGCAGAACTTGGAGCAGTCTAGCCGGAGGTGCACCGGTGTGCGTGGCAGCCTGTCCCTACGTGCATTTGTTTCCTGCCCAAGGACTGGCGCAGTGGCTGCGTCCTTGCCACATCCCCGCCCAGGAATGCCCCGCCCCCGGAATGCCCCACCCCCGGAATGCCCGACCACGCCCCCGTCATGCCCTGCCCAGCCCCATTGGCGCTACGCCACTGTTTGAATCCCACTACCATGGGAACCTCTTACAAAATTTTTTGGATCCCACCACTGCCTCTACCACTCCCACAGAGCCGAAGTCCCTTCACATATACAACTGGACTGCTATTAAAATTGTGGGTTTTCCCCTCTATTATCTTTTTGTAAAAAATCGTGCTCCCCATTCCCTTCCCATTTCCCTGTTTCTTGCCCCTCTCTTTCATCTTCATCCTTTCCACATGAAACTATGAAACTGCCTCATGCAGAGTTTGAACCATTGGCCTGTCAATGGGACTGTTGCCTGTTCTGACTGGCAGTGGTTCTACAGGGTCTAAGGAAGAGGTCTTTCATACCACTAACTATCAGATCTTTTTAACTGGAGAGGCCAGGGATGGAACCTGTCAGAGGATTTCAACCCAATGGGAGATGAGGCTCACTGACTAAGAGCAGCAGTGCCGTAGTGGCTAAGAGCAGGTGTACTCTAATCTGGAGGAACCGGGTTTGATTCCCAGCTCTGCCGCCTGAGCTGTGGAGGCTTATCTGGGGAATTCAGATTAGTCTGTGCTCTCCAAAACACGCCAGCTGGGTGACCTTGGGCAAGTCACAGCTTCTCGGAGCTCTCTCAGCCCCACCCACCTCACAGGGTGTTTGTTGTGAGGGAGGAAGGGCAAGGAGATTGTAAGCCCCTTTGAGTCTCCTACAGGAGAAAAAAGGGGGATATAAATCCAAACTCTTCTTCTTGTTGTTGCACAGGAGAGAAGTGGGGGGGGGGGCTATAGATCCAAACTACTCTCCTCCTCCTCCTCCTCCTCCTCCTCCTCCTCCTCCTCCTTCTCCTTCTTCTTCTTCTTCAAGCTTTTCTTGGGGTCGGCTCTTATTTTCTAGTTCACCAGTCCGCGAGGCTGAAAGTTTAGTTTGCAACTCATGCTTTTTGTCCTTAGTCGTCTGGAAATTTTGCCAGAATTGGTTTGCAGCTGTTAATGTCCCGAGGAGTTGATGCAGCCCGTCACAGAACAGTATTCTTAATTCGGTTAGCATTTTAAAGGTTTAAGTCCATTCAATACATTTTCAACTGCCACAGAAACAAAATTGTCCAGGTCAAAGGTAGAGTATGGACGAAAGCTTTGTAAAAAGTGTTCACGGTGTTGAGAAGGAGATTAATCACCCAACTCCTCACAGTCCTGAATTTTACTCCAATTGACCTTAGGCGGAAAGACTTCTAGCCCAGTATTTGCAAGTCCATCCTTAGCTAGTTGGGCAAATTCAGCTGTTGTTTTCGTTGGGGATTCAGGAAAAGGGGGATCAGGCCAGCAATTGGTTTTATGTAGTAGGCCCTCAACAAGCTTAAGTTGCTAAAACGTTGATGTCATAAAAAGAAAAAAAAACACTTCCCAAAAGCTGGTCCATATCATGGAGGGAGGGCACATATTATTTTATTCTATTTATTTAATTGAATTTATATACTGCCCTCCCCTGGAGGGCTCAGGGCGGTGTCCAACAATCATGTACAAACATTTAAAACAATCATATACAACATTTAAATTAAAACACTCAATCCCCACTAAAAGGAACCATAAATATATAATTTCCATACTTTCAGGCGGCATTAAAAGTACTCCCTCACCCCCTCCCTTGCGCTATAAGGCATCTTAATGCATTACTAGAAAGGGTGGAGTCTTCATGAATAGGTGGAAGAAGAGACTTCATAGCAGTTTCACTCATAACAGACCCAGGAACGTGAACCTGTTGGGTCTCTCCTCTCTGTGCGTTGGGGAATATACGCATAGGAAAGGTGCTAGAGGCAATAACATAATATTCAGTAACAGGACAAGAATTGGGCAAAGGATTTGACTGGGGCCTAGGCTGACCTTTGAGAAGATCACCCATGAGGTTAGAGTTCTCAAGCGATCCTTTGTGCATGTTCCATTGCACATAGGAGGAATAATCCGCAGTGCCCTTGGGAAAAGATTTCTATTATATGGGCGATGCTGGGTTACACCAGCAGCATTTTTAGCAATGACTTCATTGGTAACATAATCCTTCCCAGCTTTTAAGTCCCAACCATTTAATTTTGTCAGCTGTAGCGTTTTCTAATTGTCTATGCCCTAAAATATCCAAGAGATCACAACAAAAACAATACGGGAAAGCAGAGTAGAGGGAGAGGAGGGTAAAGGAGCAGAAGTATCAGGGGCCCTTTCCCCACTTACCTTTGTCCGAGGGTTGCTGCGCGCAATTCCCAGCGTGCGCAATTCCTGGTGCGCGCCCCGGCTTCCCCACGACCCGTGCTCTGCGCGGGGTCATCAAAAGGCGGCATTTCAAAAGGCGCCAGGAATTACGCTTGCTGGGGGGGGGGGGGGCGCGAGAGAGGCAGCATCGGGGCAGCTGCGTTCTCACCGCCCCTGAAGTGGGGAGTGCAGCTGGACCCCGCGTTACTTGAGGAGAGTAGCGCAGGGCTTAAGGTAAGTTTAGAAAGGGCCAGGTACTGGGGAAGATGGAAAACCAGGAAAGGAACCAGGCTGTCTCACAGTAAGGTGTGGGCTTAAAAGGGGCTACAGTAAAGGTGGCTAATCTAAGACCTGGGAGACAGGTGGCTGGTTCAAAACCTGAGGGACACGAGACTGATTTAAAACCCGAGGGTTAGCTAAACTTTCCTCCAGCTCAAAACACACTGGAGAAATTAACTCAAGATCTTCTGCCTGCTCTATAGGAGTTCAGGGGTCTTTAAAAGCACAAGATAACACACATTTAGATACATCCTAGAGAGGAGGAGAATGCCCATTTTGTGAAGACCCAGTTTGTTCCTTTAGCTTATTATTTACATGTTTCAAGCTAGACATGGTAGAATCTTTATTTTTCTGCTCTACTACAGCACCCCAAAAATACTAGTAATTCATTTGCCGAGGATGGGGATCTTCAAAGAAACACCTTAAACCCCTAAGTTTCTTTTGATCAAAAGAACCTGTAAGATGCTGCTGAAGAGCAGGTTCCACATATGTGTAGCCACCTGGGCTGGACAGCTTTATCATTCATGCCAGCAGTGAACCTGGGGGAACAAACTTCATCTCCCCTTGACCCATGTTTCTGGACTTTTCCATAGGACCACAACAGAAGTGAGATCTTTTCTAGGACCACCAGGACAATCCCCTCGAATCACACTTTTAAGAAAAGAGGGTACGCACGCTTTTACCACTCCAAGAGATCCAGAGCACCGGAGAGGGGAAATGCCTCTGCCAATGCATTACCAGTCACCAATGTGTGCCTAGGTCTGCCCACAGTCCGGGGACCAAGCTGTTGAACAATTTGTTGAGCAATTTCAACCCAATAAGAGACACAGCTTGAACTTGAATTAGCAGGAACTGGACCAAATGGGCACAGATATCAACTTTTAAAAGTTTATTGTAGACCAGTATACTTAAGAGAGAGTCTATCTCACCGAGAGGTCAGATTTGAATCTCTCCCCGAATAAACACCAATGTTCAGCTTTTATAGTCTGGTATAAACAAGCGTGCAATTATGCAGAAACCTTGCAAAGATGCTGAAGAAGACCGTTTAAAACTCATATTTTCTTTAGCAGCCCAGACTTGGGGTCTTTTCGGTTTGTTTGCTGATGCGCTTAAGGAAACACAGTGTATCAGAATGACCTGTTCATTATTGACTATGTTCGGACAACCCCCCCCCCCCCCCCAAAAAAAAAACCAAGGTCCAGCAACATAAGCAAAATTGTAGCTGGATATATATAAAATTCGTTCAGTCAGAAACAATTAAATGACTACAGTTTGGTACACCCAGGCTTGCTTTTAAGGCTTAATGTATTGTTAATCTTCCCAGCAACAACGCTACCTGCCAAGCAGGTGTGTTCTTTCCACTGAGCCACAGTCCTTTTCCCTGTTGCTTTGAATATCCAAGCAATTTCAGACCTTATTTTGGGCAAGAAAAATTCAACAGCAAAGTCGTTTTTTAAAATAAAAACGCCAAACACCTTAGATGACTTGTTGATCTGTATTTGGGCGGAGTCCTTGGGAAAAGGGCGGGATAGAAGATGGCCAAATTTTGCTGTTTCACACTGATTTAAGGAGACTCGAACCCCAAACACCATCTTCATCATCCCATTGAGAACTTTTATCAAAGGAGCTGGATTTAGCCTAATTTATGGGCCCATTTGTAGTCAGAAAGTTCTAAACGACCTAGACTCGATGCATTCAAGGGTTCTTTTGATTCCCCACATACCCAACCAAAACAAATTTCAAGTCAACATCACTTTATTTCCTCACATTCATCCCATCTTCTCCTGTCCCTTCTTTGGATCTCTTTGCTTTCTCTTTGGTAGAATTCACACATCTGGTATTGCCAGCTGACTAGAAAAACAGTTGGCATAGCCTGCTCTGGAGAGCCAGTGTGGTGTAGTGGTTAAGAACTGGTGCACTCTAATCTGGAGAACCGGGTTTGATTCCCCTTCTCTGCCACTTGAGCTGTAGAGGCTTATCTAGTGAACCAGATTAGCTGGTGCACTCCCACACATGCCAGCTGGATGACCTTGGGCTAGTCACAGTTCTTCCAAACTCTCTCAGCCCCACCTACTTCACAGGGTGTTTGTTGTGAGGGGGGAAAGGGAAAGGAGATTGTCAGCCCCTTTGAGTCTCCTTACAGGAGAGAAAAGGGGGATATAAATCCAAACTCTTCTTCTTGTTGTTGCACCTTTGGCTGTGACTTAATTTTCAGCACTCAGCTGGTATGGATGTCCGAGCATGGAGATCAGCATTATCAGATGTTAACATACAAAGATCAATCCACTACGATTTGTAGGGGAGCAGAGGCCAAGCAGTGTATCTACGGTAGGACAGGTGTGGCACAGGCCCTGGTCACCACTTGGAGGTGGGCACCAACCCTGCCTGCCAGCCTGCTCGCAGTTGCACTGTCTGTGTACCTTGCCTTGCTCTGCCTACCAGCTGGCCCCTTGGTGCTGCTTAGCAGCAGGGGGCACATGCTTGACCCACGCTAAGCCAAGCTTCAGACACAGGCTCTCATTGCCCTGGGCCAGCAACAAGGTGCGCAGCTGACCAACAAGAGGACCGACTCTAACCTGGGTACCCGAGGGGCGCACCAACACACTAGGTGCTATTTTCCATAGATACGCCCCTGGGAAGCTGGTCTAAACATTGGCAGCCCCAGAAAGTCTCAGACAGCAGAGCGGGCACAGAAGCTACCCCAGTCATTCCAGTGGAATGGAGGGAATGCATCAACTGGTTTGCAGCGATGCTTGCGGTGGAACTGTTTCCCCCACGAATATGTGCAGGGGGGTGATTTGTATGTTTCTGGAATAGAACCAGATCAGGGTCAAGAACTAGATGGGGATCAGATCAGGAATATAATGGAAGACCTGGATTAGTAGAAGAAGAAGAAGAAGAAGAAGAAGAAGAAGAAGAAGAAGAAGAAGAAGAAGAAGAAGAAGAAGAAGAAGAAGAAGAAGAAGAAGAAGAAGAGGAGGAGGAGGAGGAGGAGGAGGAGGAGGAGGAAGAAGAAGAGGAAGAAGAGGAAGAGTAGTAGTAGTAGTAGTAGTAGTAGTAGTAGTAGTAGTAGTAGTAGTAGTAGTAGTAGTAGTAGTTTGGGTGTATACCCCCCTTCTCTCCTGTAAGGAGACTCAAAGGGGCTGACAATCTCCTTGCCCTTCCCCCCTCACAACAAACACCCTGTGAGGTGGGTGGGGCTGAGAGAGCTCCGAAGAACTGTGACTAACCCAAGGTCACCCAGCTGGCGTGTGTGGGGGTGCACAAGCTAATCCGGATCACCAGATAAGCCTCCACAGCTCAAGTGGCAGAGCGGAGAATCAAACCCAATTCCAGATTAGAGTGCACCTGCTCTTAACCGCTACGCCTGCCCTTCCGCTTGCTCATTTATGTCCAAAAGGATGCTGGTGGTCTCTGTGACCTTGTCCTTTTGATCACCTTCTCTATTTCCCTTCTGTGCCCCCTGGAGAAAAAGAAGGCATCACCAGCCGACCCTTAATTACTCTGGCTGAACTGTAAACAAGTTTCTACTTGACTGAGGAAGCCGTCCCCTGATGAAGATTGAAAGCTGTGAGTCAAAGGAGACCCCAGAGAAGCCAGGCAGAATTAAAAAAAACACACGAAACTTTGCCAGTGTTTTAAAGAGGACTGTGAGCTGCCTGTGAATTCCTGACTGGAGCTGCAGGGAGGGTGGAAAGAATTTTAACCGAGGGAGAAAATGGTTGAAAGGGAAAGGGAAATCAATCGCATCTTAATAAATGTGCATATTACTGAAACCTCAATCAGCAATGCCCTTTTGAGATACTGGAGAAACACACCCTAAAACTCAGATGTGTAAAATATTCAGGACCTGCCACAAATAAAAAATCTGTAACGCATACTGAAAGTTTGATCAAAATTATTACAGATGAAAAAAAAACACATTTTTGTCCTGTGCTCCTTTCAGGGCGGCCTTCGTGGCTTTCCCTTCTTCCTTTCCATCTTCACAACAGCCCTGTGAGGTCAGGAGTTCCCTTTGCCTTCTATGGGACCCACTTTTTCGTCCTACTTCCCCCCCTCTTTGGGAGGGTTTTAATTGGGTTTTATTGCGTGACGCCATCTTTGTTAATTTTATCGCCGTGTTTTAATTCTAATTTAATGGGGTTGTGTTTGTATGGGTTGTAAGAGGAAATTATGTTGTGCACTGCCCAGAGCCCTCCGGGGGTTGGGTGGTATATAAAACCCATAGATAGATAGATAGATAGATAGATAGATAGATAGATAGATAGATGGATGGATGGATGGATGGATGGATGGATGGATGGATGGATGGATGGATGGATGGATGGATGGATGGATGGATGGATGGATGGATGGATGGATGGATGGATGGATGGATGGATGGATGGATGGATGGATGGATGGATGGAAGGATGGAAGGAAGGAAGGAAGGAAGGAAGGAAGGAAGGAAGGAAGGAAGGAAGGAAGGAAGGAAGGAAGGAAGGAAGGAAGGAAGGAAGGAAGAACCATTGTTCCTAGATGCCCCAGTGAGTTTTGCAACTCAGGGGCTGATTCAAACCTGGGCCTCCCCTCTCCTAACATGAGGTGTTAAGCACTGTGGCCCTGTGGCTCTGTGCCTACCTGGCTCTACCCAGAACATGTAGACTTACTGTGAGTTCCCTGATGGTCTCGTGGAGGTGGGGGAAAGGAGGCTGCAGCCCCCCCCCGCCCACCCCCAACCGCTGGCCAATTTCGAGGCGCTTGCCGCTTGCTGGTGTTCTTAATCAAGGCATCCGACCCAGGATCAGTGAACACAGTTTAACTGCGAAGAGCTCCCGGGTAGGAGCTCTTGATTTGCAAATTGGAAGCACAGCAGTCCACGGCAGGGCTGCTACTAAAAACACGGAAGAGACCACGCAAGACTGAAGTTGGCCCTCCCTGAAGTGAAGAATGCATTAGCCATTGGGGGTGGGGGTGGGGGGGGCGCACCTGAATCCAGCAACAAGGGCAGGCATTCTTTTTTGGCGTGGAGGAGCCCTGAGTGACTTAGGTGTTTCCAGTCAAAACAGAAGCTGCCCTCTCCTCCCGCTTTGCCTCTGCGATGGAGAATTTAGGAGGACTCTTCCCACGCTCACATCCTGGTCCCATGGAAGCCCCTGTGAATGTCTCCTTGCCGTACGCAGCCCTGAATGCGCGGCCTGGGGGAACTCAGGGTTTCAGCTGCATTTAACTGCAGAGAAAACCCCCGACAGCCACATCTCTGCAGACAGAACCTATTTGATAGAAGGGCCTGCAGATTAATTTGATCTGAGCAGCTGTTAGGGAGCACACCGAGGCAGGGAAGGGAGGACGGGGGAGGACTTGGAAGCCTGTGCTGCCCTGCCCTGCCGGGGGGTTAGAGTGCGGGCTTGGGGCTCCTGCCTGACTCTCCTTCGTCCCTTTCTCTTTCGCCCAAACAGGGGTGGGGGTGGGGTACACATGATAAAAAGGCAAAACTCTGCAGGGTGTGGTGGGGCGTGTGTGCAGGGATAGGGAACAGGGGCCCCAGAAGCAGAATCCTGGCCGAGGGTCAGAGTGCATATGGGTTCATTCATGTGGGGGAGGGACACTACCGCAGGGGAGCCAGCAGGCACACTAAGTAGCGCTGGATGATGCTTCCGGGCCAAAGCCCAAGCCTAAAGTGACATTTGGAGCACACGGCAAGGGATTCAGCGTGGCGTAGAGGTTAAGAGCAGCGGACTCTAATCTGGTCAACTGGGTTTGATTCTCCACTGCTCCACCTGAGCTACGACTCCAACCTGGTGAACCGGGTTTGAATCCCCGCTCCTCCGCACGAAGCCTCCTGGGTGACCTTGGGCTAGTCACCGTTCTCTGAGAACTCTCTCAGCCCTACCCACCTCACCAGGTGCCTCTTTGGGGGGGGGGGGAATTCTAAGCAGCTTCGGGACTCCTTCAAGGCAGAGAAAAACAGGGTAAAAAAAAAACCCTGGCTGTTCTTCTTCTACATATAGCAAGAGACAGCATCAAATGCACATAATCACAGGCAAAGCTCTTTCAAAAACTGTCCCTGTTCTATCCCAAGGAAATCCCAGATCTGTACACAGAATGAATTATGCAAATACAGTCTATTTACATACTGCCACTTTATATCCATAATTTATTCAGCTTGTAAGAGTCGAGTTTTCAAAAAAAAATTGTCAGTATTGGGAAAAGAAAGAGCAAAAGAACATGGATATTAACGACAGATTTATCCATAACTCCAGGGAAGGTCCAGAATCTGTGAAAGTCGCCAGGTTCCTCCCTGCCCTGCAGCCTCCGTGGGTTTTGATCATTCCACTTCTAATCTCTGAAAGGCACCAGGTGTATCGGGGGTGGGGGGGGGTGTCTCATGCTTTTCTTGATAACCACGAGGTCTAAGACTTGCTTTTTTTTAAAAAAAAGTGTATATGTAAGCTGGCTTCCTTGGGATCCCAAACTCTGTGCGGGATCCTGTGCTCTGAAAAGCAAAGGTATGCCTAACCCTGGAGGGATAAAGGAATAAAGAACAACTGATCTGTGAAAACAATCTCGTTGGGTTGGCTCGGAGATGCCTGCTGAATTGGTCAGTGGGGTGGTAGAAGGAGGATTCCAAACTCAGTAAGGAATACATTTGGGGGTACTGAACTGAAAGTAAGCAAGGGCCATGTGCAACAGGGCTAAAGTGCAGAATGGTCTGAAAAAGAGAGCCCCCAGTCACCAGACGAACAAACGAAGCGTTTGGGACTCTTTAGTTTGGAGAGGAGACGTCTGAGGGGGGATATGATTGAAGTCTACAAAATTATGCATGGGGTAGAAAATGTTGACAGAGAGACATTTTTCTCTCTTTCTCACAATACTAGAACCAGAGGGCATTCATTGAAAATGCTGGGGGGAAGAATGAGGACTAATAAAAGAAAACACTTCTTCATGCAACGTGTGATTGGTGTTTGGAATATGCTGCCACAGGAGGTGGTGATGGCCACTAACCTGGATAGCTTTAAAAGGGGCTTGGACAGATTTGTGGAGGAGAAGTCGATCTATGGCTACCAATCTTGATCCTCTTTGATCTCAGATTGCAAATGCCTTAACAGTCCACGTGCTCGGGAGCAACAGCCGCAGAAGGCCATTGCTTTCACATCCTGCATGTGAGATCCCAGAGGCACCTGGTGGGCCACTGCGAGTAGCAAAGAGCTGGACTAGATGGACTCTGGTCTGATCCAGCTGGCTTGTTCTTATGTTCTTATGAACAAACGAACGAACAAACGAACGAATGATTGCTGCACTGGGAAAGTCATTTATTAATCATATGACCAACATGTGTTGCACTTGGCTGCAATTTTGTCTAAAGAAATACCATATGTGGCCCATTTAGGGGGGGATCTTTGGGGGTTCCCAGAGGGGGGTCGGTTTTAGTTCTCAGATGCTGACTGTATTGTTGTTATTGGTTTTACTAGGGAGACAGGGCTAGTATTATATTTGTACTGGTTTTTAACTTTCCCCTATCTGCATATATTTATTTGTACACCGCCCTGAGCCCTCCGGGGGAGGGCAGTATAAAAATCTAATAAACAGACAAACAGACAAACAAACAAACAAACAAACAAACAAATAAATAGATAGATAAATAAATAAATAAATAAATAAATAAATAACCATGAGTGTATCTACTCCTCAACATGGCCCCAAATTTGGATACTGAAATCCAGAGGCTGGGGCTATGAACAAGCAAGACAGAAAAAACCCAGGTTTGCAGAAAAATATAAAACCTAAATAAAAACATGTTAGGGAGATTAACCACCACAAAATAATAGAAATAGTGCCTGTAGCTTTAAGAATGGCCCTCAGTGGCCATTACTAGGCAACCACAACAGTATTGCCAGTTTTCAAGCCTCAGTTTCTGTCAGTAAAAGGCAGAAGGAGGGGGCAGGGCCCTTTCCAAGGCTGTTTTAACCTTTGAGGAGGATTTGTTGGGGCCAACCTTGCCAGCAACCACTAGTTAACTTGATGACACATTACTTCACTGACTCTTCCAGGACAAGCTCCTGGATACTGTTCAACAGCAGCCACCCCACGAAAGCCAGTGGTGTAGTGGTTAGAGTTTCACACTAGCTGGGAGACCCAGGTTTCAATCACCCCTCTGCCATGGAAGTTCACTGGGTGACCTTGGCATATTTCACATTTTGATTTTGTTACACATTCACAGGATTTTTGTGAGGCTAAAATGGAGGAGAGGAGAATGATGAAAGTGCCTTTGAGTCTCCACTGTAGAGAAAGACAGGGTACAAATGAAATAAATAAATAATATATATATAGCTGAAGACTGGTTAGTAAGTAGGAAGAAAGGAAGAAAGCAGGGAAAGGGTAAGGATATGAAAATTGACAGGAGGAGACAAATAGGAAATAGTGTGGGAAGGGATACAGGGGAAATTGAGTTGCTCAAAACAAGTACTTATAGGTTCCCGACCACACATATAGGCCCATCCCAGAGGCCAGCACTGCACAACTGGGCCATAGCTTCCCCAGATAGAGGCCCATTACGCACAAGGTATCTTCTGGGCTATGAGGGCAAATGTGTGTTTCTGCAAGATTTCTTGTATGGACATGTTTCCTCAAGTCCCGCTTTCACTTTCTATTCTCCTCGCAGCAAGCAAGGCCACTTCTAGCATGAATTTAATTTTGCTTCACAGCCAAAACAGGGAGATTTGCCAGTGGGCACAAGTTTGCCCAGAACCTCTTCCCTCTGTCCACAGCCAGCCCACCTAGTCTCAACCCCATACACACCTTTGCACTCTTTGCACACTTTCCCCTTGCCCTCCTCCAGGTTTTTGACTCCTTCCTGCTTCTCTAAATGCTTGTATCAATACATCACTATCAAGCAGATCGATACCAATGATCGGGAGGGCATTTTTAAAACTTTCTTTCAGACAAGCTTCTATCTTAAAGACAAGCAGTGAAAGAGAGGCTCATTCCGCACATGCAGAATAATGCACTTTCAAACTGCTTTCAGTGCTCTTCGTAGCTGTGCGGAATAGCAAAATCCACTTGCAAACAGTTGTGAAAGTGGTTTGAAAACGCATTATTTTGCATGTGCGGAAGGGGCCAGAGAGAGAGAGAGAAAGTGTAGGGGAAGGGAGGGGAAGAGACAGTGTGAGATCTGTGTCTTTAAGGCTGTTGATGGGCAGAGTTATGAGAAGCAGTAAGACTTCAGGAAGCAGCTGTGCAGCAGGCACTGGGCTGCCTCCTTCTATGTAAACAGACAAACTCAAGGAGAGCCCTCTGCAAGCCCACTGTCAATATCTACTGATATTTACACATTTGACATAATTTACGTTGTCTTTGTTCATTTGAGCGAAGAACAAAAAACAAAGCGTGGCCTTAGAACTCAGCTACTTGACCACCATCAATCAAATAAGCACTCTTCTCCAATGTTTAACATTTTGTCAGACCAGACACATTTAAAACGCTGATTTCTGAAGAGCTAGAAACTTTCCTTAGATTACTAGATTTCTCTTTTTTAAAATTCTGGTTGAGACAGAATCTGCAACATTCCTGGACATGGCAGGAACAGTGAAGATGCGCCTGGTGGGCAGAGGGCAGAAACAAAGGAAAGACCAGGAAGTTGGTGCGTGGTTATAGTAAGAGCGGCGTGGCAGAGCAAGAATCATCCAAGGTGGTCTGGGGGCTCTAGCACAACAGTTGAGCAATGAGGAAGTTCCTGGCCCAGGCTATGATTGAACATGACAGGAAGCCCATTTACAAGATAAAAATGTTACCAGCATGCTGGGTAAAGCTTGAGCAGCAATTATACCCAAGCAGACAGCTACCCTGAATGTAAGAGCTACAGGCAGAGGAAGGATGGGGTGGAAAGGGATGGGGTGGGTGCAGGGAGAATCAGTCAGCAGAACCAGGAAATAGCCAGTAGGAGAGAGAGGCAAGTCAATCAGTGGTGGTAGCAGGGGTGGGATCCAAAAATTTTAGTAACAGGTTCCCATGGTGGTGGGATTCAAACAGTGGCGTAGCGCCAGTGGGGCTGGGCGGGGCACGACGGGGGCGTGGCTGGGCATTCCGGGGGCGGGGCATTAATAATTTCTCTGTTACTGTAAAAAAACTCTTACTGTAAAAATAAGTTCCTAATTTCCAGCTGGTATCTTTCCGTCCATAATTTAAACATTATAGCAAGTCCTATCGTCTACTGCCAACAGAAACAACTACATCTCCCCTAACTGCCTGTCAAATACTTAATACTTTCAAATACTTAATTTTGTTTCTAGAAATCCAAAGAAGGAGACTTTCCTTAAACAAGGAACTTTACCATATTTCTAAAACATGTTTTTAAAACAGCCCAACAGGGAGAATTATCCCGTTTTCTACCTTCGCTAACCAGCCTCATAGGAAACAACAGGACGTTATGATTTTTGGACCTAATAGAATTTCTAACGGAAAAGCAGACCCAATTAGTAACCCCCTCTCGGCACACACAAATAATTAGTAACCTACTCTCGGGAACCTGTGAGAACCTGCTGGATCCCACCTCTGGGTGGTAGGGCTCTGCTTGAAAGCAATGGGCAGCTCCAAAGGGCTCCTCTGCTTACAGGAAAGGAATAATGCCAAAGGGCTCTGTTCAGGAGCTGGAGAAAGACAGCACTTGGTTCCAAGCTAGCAGGCAAAGTGAGAGGAACCTCCAAAGATAAAACTGCATTTTTACATGCAACACAAAGTTTCTTATGCCCAACAGGTTTGGAGGAAGAACATAAGACAGACTACAGTGGTCCATCTAGCACAGTGGCAATGGGATGTCCGCCTCTGAACATGGAAGTTACTTTTAGTTGTGATGGCTAGCAGCCGCTGATAAACCTGACCTCCATGACTGTGTCTAATCCCCTTCTAAAGCCATCTATGCCTATGACTGTAGCTATATCCTCTGGCATTGAATTCCACATTTTGATCGCTTGCTGTATAAAGAAATATTTCCTTTTGTCTGTCCCGAATCTATTGCCCATCTTCTTCACCGGATGCCCTTGAGTTCCAGCATTTTGGGAGAGGGAGCAAAAGTTCTCTTGGCCAACTCTCTCCACTCTTTGCACGATGTAATAAACCTGTATCACGTCCCCTCTTAGCTGCCTCTTTTCTAAACTGTTCAGCCTTTCTTCGTAGGAAAGGTATTCCGACCTCATAATCACCTTGGTTGCCCTCTTCTGTACCATGGAACTCATTCAGAGGAATGTTTGAAAAAAGTAAGAGCACTTCTAAGTTCCCTTTTTACATAATAAAAGGTTATTTGTTTTAATGGTACTCTGTTCCTTCTTTGATTTATAATACTAAGGAGACTTTGAATCAGTGGGTAGTTAATTTATCACATGGCGGCATTGGGCTGATGGTGACTTTGCAAACACGTTTGCACATTTTGCACTGAGCATTCTTGCAATTGTCTTAACCTAAATCTTTTGGGTGTGCTTTTTAAAGATTTTAAGTTCTTTAAATGTTGCTTTCCCCCCCCCAATAGTTTTATCGGGTACAATTATGCTCAAAACCTATCTGGCATAGAAACTTCCCGGTGAGCAGAAGTAATAGGTTGTAAATAAGTAATAGGTTGTAAAAGGAAGGCAGTTGTCTTGAGGCGCGTGGGACTGCCCACTTCTGATGGGGTCTGGTTGACGCCACCTGACTTCACTGGCTCCATTAACAGACTTGGGGTTATGCTGCATCCATTGTTGCAGCTGAAGGAGCAAGTGAATGCAGCTGTGAGAAACAATTTCTTCCCGTTCAGTTTAGCTCCCTACCTTAGCTGGGCCAATCTAACAACTTGGATCCACACTGTGATAACGTTAAGATTAGATTAGTGTCATGCACCCTATATAGGTCTCTCCTCAAAGTGAATTTGTTGTTCAGGACACCACAGCTACATTATTATCGGGAGAGCATCCAGATCCCTGCCATTAAGCAGTCACTCCATTGGCTGTCCATCAATTACTGGGTTCAACTCAAGGTATGGGCTATCATAAATAAAGCCCTGAAGTGCCTTGGTCTCTCATATCTGCAACAGATTTCTCATCTCATCGGGGTCTTCTGCAGGGGGTGACCTGCAAATGAGCAAAACCAATAACCATCTCTACTTGAACATTCTCTGTTGTGGCCTCCACCTTATGGAATGACTTGCCTGGTGAGGTTAGAAGCAGAGTTTGGATTTATACCCTGCTTTTCTCTCCTGTAAGGAGTTTCAAAGCGGCTTACAAACTCCTTCCCTTTCTCTCCCCTCAACAGGCACCTTGTGAGGTAGGTGGGGCTGAGAGAGTTCAGAGAGAACTGTGACTAGCCCAAGGTCACCCAGCAGGAACGTAGGAGTGCGGAAACACATCTGAGTCACCAGATAAGCTTATGTGGAGGAGTGGGGAATCAAACCTGGTTCTCCAGATGAGAGTCAACCCTCTTAACCATTTCACCAGGTTGGCTGGAAGGCTCAAAATCTCCTGGCTTTCTGCAAACTGTGCCAATTGGAATTATTCAAGTGGGCTTTTTTTGCATAGTTAAATAGGGCTGTGCTATATTGAAATGGTACAGAAATTTGCACTGGTAGAAGAATAGAGACTGCGGTCTATACTACTATACTGCTGCCTATCACTGTAAGCATGCTCCGACTGTGTAGTTTCCATACCGTATAATGCGTCACGTTTCAGGTTTGTTTCTGTTTTGTTTTAATTTTTTGTTTGTTTTGGGGTTTCTGCGGTCCAAACCTTATTGCAGTGCTCTGTGGAGGTCCCATCCTAGTTTGATTGTGCTTTACTTTACTTGCTTACTTTCTCACTTACTTACGCTTTTCTTCCTTGAATTTCAGCTGAAAGGCAAAATATAAATAACAAATAAAACAAATACTTGGTAAGATTCGTTCGTGCTCTGAACACATCCAGATTAGGTAACTGCAGTGTGCTTTGCATGGAGGTCTGCCTTTGGAAACTGTTCGGAAACTTCGCTTGGCCCAAAATGCAGGAGATAATTATGGGGATATAATAAGCATCGAAAACACCCCTGTGCTGAACCACCCCCACCCCCACCCCCGGGTTTCTGGGCACAACCAAAGCAGCTCATTTAAGGCCCTAAAAGGCGTGGGGCCAGGAAATGTGAAGGACTGCCTGTACTTGTGTAACCTTTTTCTGTGGGTTCTGTGGGGCAGTACTTGGAAGGAGTTGCAAAGAACTAAATTTAAACAAAACAGTTTACTTCTCTTAACAAATAACCCTTAATAATTTGCATATGGTTTTAACTGGGATTGGGGTGAAATGGATTTTAACTGTTATTTGAATGATGGACACCGCCCTGAGCCCTTCGGGGAAGGGCGGTATAGAAATTTAATAAAATAAAATAAAATAAAATAAATACAAATAAATACAAACATTTAACATTTACACTTTACAGTCCTGTTAAGTTTGCATTTTCAAGTCCTTATATTTACAGTCTACTGATATTGCCAAGTCCAATTCTTCTCTGCTGGTGGTGGGTTTTGAAGACTTCAGAGGCTTGGTGAACGGGATTCAAGATGATGAAGGTCCCCAGAAAACTCTCACCATTTACATACACCAAAAAAAACCCTGAAACAATAAACTCCAACATTTACAACACAGCAAAAATAAACAACTACCTTCCCAGTACCGTGTTTCCCCGAATATAAGACAGTGTCTTATATTAATTTTTGCTCCCAAAGATGCGCTATGTCTTATTTTCAGGGGATGTCTTATATTTCTGTATTCTGTTCGTCAGGCATGCTTCCAAACAAAAACTTTGCTACATCTTACTTTCGGGGGATGCCTTATATTTCGCACTTCAGCAAAACCTCTACTACGTCTTATTTTCCGGGGATGTCTTATATTTGGGGAAACAGGGTAGTTCCCAACAACATTGCAGTTAGCTTAACAAGGTGTTACGCGCTTATAGAAATCAAGGTCCGAGTCTGTTAGCCTTGTCTCCTCCAAACTACATGAGCTCTGCAGCTTTGAGTCTCCACCCTTTTCTGGGTCAACCCATTCTGAGCATGGGGGTTACACTTGTATTACCCAGCCAGTGAAGATCTGCTCCCTGAGCCACAGCTTATAGAAGGCAGGTGACGACGGGAGACAGGGCATCTTCAGTGGTGGCTCCTCACCTGTCAAATGCCTTCTACCCTGAGGCTTGCTCAGCATCACCTACCTTCCTGTCATTTAATCACCAGGCCAAAAACTTTATTTTAGCCCAGGCTTTTAATGAAAAGAGTTTGTCTTTCATGGTCAGCCTCTGGCCTTAGAGCTCTTTGTATCAACACCACTTTAGGCTGTTGGATACTTGTTTTATGCTTTCTTTTGTGCGCCGACTTGTTTTTCAGTGGCTTGCTTGGTTTTGTGTTAATGTTTTCCTTATCAACTGCCAGAAGCAGGTCTCTGGAGAGGTAGTGTATATATTTTCGGGGGGGGGGTACATTTCTCCCTTGTGTGTTTTCTCTGCTTGGGGGACATCTTCGGTTCCCTTTCCTTTCTGGGCAACTGCACAGCTCCGAACTGGTGAACCTTTGCAGAGTGTTTGGCATTGGAAAGTGCCCAGACCCAGAGTGGCATGAAACCCCTTGTACTGCTGAGTCGCTCTGCCCCAGCAGCCCCTGTCAACAGGGGAATTGGAGTGTAATGAAAAAAAGGGGGCACACACAAGAGGAAAGACCCTTTCTAGATGAGGGTGAAGGAGTATGCCTTCCCTAGAAGGATACGCCATGTTCTGGTGTCTCTTGAATGGTTGACCGAATGGTTATTTACTTCATTTGTTCCCCTGTCTTTTTCTTCAGTGGGAATGCAAAGCAGCTGACATTATTCCCCTTTTGCTATGGTGGGTTTTCCAGGCAGCGTGGCCCTGGTCTGGTAGTTCTCCACCCCCCCCCCCCCCCACCCCCCCCCCCCCCCACCCCCCCCCCCCCCCACCCCCCCCCCCCCCCACCCCCCCCCCCCCCCACCCCCCCCCCCCCCCACCCCCCCCCCCCCCCACCCCCCCCCCCCCCCACCCCCCCCCCCCCCCACCCCCCCCCCCCCCCACCCCCCCCCCCCCCCACCCCCCCCCCCCCCCACCCCCCCCCCCCCCCACCCCCCCCCCCCCCCACCCCCCCCCCCCCCCACCCCCCCCCCCCCCCACCCCCCCCCCCCCCCACCCCCCCCCCCCCCCACCCCCCCCCCCCCCCACCCCCCCCCCCCCCCACCCCCCCCCCCCCCCACCCCCCCCCCCCCCCACCCCCCCCCCCCCCCACCCCCCCCCCCCCCCACCCCCCCCCCCCCCCACCCCCCCCCCCCCCCACCCCCCCCCCCCCCCACCCCCCCCCCCCCCCACCCCCCCCCCCCCCCACCCCCCCCCCCCCCCACCCCCCCCCCCCCCCACCCCCCCCCCCCCCCACCCCCCCCCCCCCCCACCCCCCCCCCCCCCCACCCCCCCCCCCCCCCACCCCCCCCCCCCCCCACCCCCCCCCCCCCCCACCCCCCCCCCCCCCCACCCCCCCCCCCCCCCACCCCCCCCCCCCCCCACCCCCCCCCCCCCCCACCCCCCCCCCCCCCCACCCCCCCCCCCCCCCACCCCCCCCCCCCCCCACCCCCCCCCCCCCCCACCCCCCCCCCCCCCCACCCCCCCCCCCCCCCACCCCCCCCCCCCCCCACCCCCCCCCCCCCCCACCCCCCCCCCCCCCCACCCCCCCCCCCCCCCACCCCCCCCCCCCCCCACCCCCCCCCCCCCCCACCCCCCCCCCCCCCCACCCCCCCCCCCCCCCACCCCCCCCCCCCCCCACCCCCCCCCCCCCCCACCCCCCCCCCCCCCCACCCCCCCCCCCCCCCACCCCCCCCCCCCCCCACCCCCCCCCCCCCCCACCCCCCCCCCCCCCCACCCCCCCCCCCCCCCACCCCCCCCCCCCCCCACCCCCCCCCCCCCCCACCCCCCCCCCCCCCCACCCCCCCCCCCCCCCACCCCCCCCCCCCCCCACCCCCCCCCCCCCCCACCCCCCCCCCCCCCCACCCCCCCCCCCCCCCACCCCCCCCCCCCCCCACCCCCCCCCCCCCCCACCCCCCCCCCCCCCCACCCCCCCCCCCCCCCACCCCCCCCCCCCCCCACCCCCCCCCCCCCCCACCCCCCCCCCCCCCCACCCCCCCCCCCCCCCACCCCCCCCCCCCCCCACCCCCCCCCCCCCCCACCCCCCCCCCCCCCCACCCCCCCCCCCCCCCACCCCCCCCCCCCCCCACCCCCCCCCCCCCCCACCCCCCCCCCCCCCCACCCCCCCCCCCCCCCACCCCCCCCCCCCCCCACCCCCCCCCCCCCCCACCCCCCCCCCCCCCCACCCCCCCCCCCCCCCACCCCCCCCCCCCCCCACCCCCCCCCCCCCCCACCCCCCCCCCCCCCCACCCCCCCCCCCCCCCACCCCCCCCCCCCCCCACCCCCCCCCCCCCCCACCCCCCCCCCCCCCCACCCCCCCCCCCCCCCACCCCCCCCCCCCCCCACCCCCCCCCCCCCCCACCCCCCCCCCCCCCCACCCCCCCCCCCCCCCACCCCCCCCCCCCCCCACCCCCCCCCCCCCCCACCCCCCCCCCCCCCCACCCCCCCCCCCCCCCACCCCCCCCCCCCCCCACCCCCCCCCCCCCCCACCCCCCCCCCCCCCCACCCCCCCCCCCCCCCACCCCCCCCCCCCCCCACCCCCCCCCCCCCCCACCCCCCCCCCCCCCCACCCCCCCCCCCCCCCACCCCCCCCCCCCCCCACCCCCCCCCCCCCCCACCCCCCCCCCCCCCCACCCCCCCCCCCCCCCACCCCCCCCCCCCCCCACCCCCCCCCCCCCCCACCCCCCCCCCCCCCCACCCCCCCCCCCCCCCACCCCCCCCCCCCCCCACCCCCCCCCCCCCCCACCCCCCCCCCCCCCCACCCCCCCCCCCCCCCACCCCCCCCCCCCCCCACCCCCCCCCCCCCCCACCCCCCCCCCCCCCCACCCCCCCCCCCCCCCACCCCCCCCCCCCCCCACCCCCCCCCCCCCCCACCCCCCCCCCCCCCCACCCCCCCCCCCCCCCACCCCCCCCCCCCCCCACCCCCCCCCCCCCCCACCCCCCCCCCCCCCCACCCCCCCCCCCCCCCACCCCCCCCCCCCCCCACCCCCCCCCCCCCCCACCCCCCCCCCCCCCCACCCCCCCCCCCCCCCACCCCCCCCCCCCCCCACCCCCCCCCCCCCCCACCCCCCCCCCCCCCCACCCCCCCCCCCCCCCACCCCCCCCCCCCCCCACCCCCCCCCCCCCCCACCCCCCCCCCCCCCCACCCCCCCCCCCCCCCACCCCCCCCCCCCCCCACCCCCCCCCCCCCCCACCCCCCCCCCCCCCCACCCCCCCCCCCCCCCACCCCCCCCCCCCCCCACCCCCCCCCCCCCCCACCCCCCCCCCCCCCCACCCCCCCCCCCCCCCACCCCCCCCCCCCCCCACCCCCCCCCCCCCCCACCCCCCCCCCCCCCCACCCCCCCCCCCCCCCACCCCCCCCCCCCCCCACCCCCCCCCCCCCCCACCCCCCCCCCCCCCCACCCCCCCCCCCCCCCACCCCCCCCCCCCCCCACCCCCCCCCCCCCCCACCCCCCCCCCCCCCCACCCCCCCCCCCCCCCACCCCCCCCCCCCCCCACCCCCCCCCCCCCCCACCCCCCCCCCCCCCCACCCCCCCCCCCCCCCACCCCCCCCCCCCCCCACCCCCCCCCCCCCCCACCCCCCCCCCCCCCCACCCCCCCCCCCCCCCACCCCCCCCCCCCCCCACCCCCCCCCCCCCCCACCCCCCCCCCCCCCCACCCCCCCCCCCCCCCACCCCCCCCCCCCCCCACCCCCCCCCCCCCCCACCCCCCCCCCCCCCCACCCCCCCCCCCCCCCACCCCCCCCCCCCCCCACCCCCCCCCCCCCCCACCCCCCCCCCCCCCCACCCCCCCCCCCCCCCACCCCCCCCCCCCCCCACCCCCCCCCCCCCCCACCCCCCCCCCCCCCCACCCCCCCCCCCCCCCACCCCCCCCCCCCCCCACCCCCCCCCCCCCCCACCCCCCCCCCCCCCCACCCCCCCCCCCCCCCACCCCCCCCCCCCCCCACCCCCCCCCCCCCCCACCCCCCCCCCCCCCCACCCCCCCCCCCCCCCACCCCCCCCCCCCCCCACCCCCCCCCCCCCCCACCCCCCCCCCCCCCCACCCCCCCCCCCCCCCACCCCCCCCCCCCCCCACCCCCCCCCCCCCCCACCCCCCCCCCCCCCCACCCCCCCCCCCCCCCACCCCCCCCCCCCCCCACCCCCCCCCCCCCCCACCCCCCCCCCCCCCCACCCCCCCCCCCCCCCACCCCCCCCCCCCCCCACCCCCCCCCCCCCCCACCCCCCCCCCCCCCCACCCCCCCCCCCCCCCACCCCCCCCCCCCCCCACCCCCCCCCCCCCCCACCCCCCCCCCCCCCCACCCCCCCCCCCCCCCACCCCCCCCCCCCCCCACCCCCCCCCCCCCCCACCCCCCCCCCCCCCCACCCCCCCCCCCCCCCACCCCCCCCCCCCCCCACCCCCCCCCCCCCCCACCCCCCCCCCCCCCCACCCCCCCCCCCCCCCACCCCCCCCCCCCCCCACCCCCCCCCCCCCCCACCCCCCCCCCCCCCCACCCCCCCCCCCCCCCACCCCCCCCCCCCCCCACCCCCCCCCCCCCCCACCCCCCCCCCCCCCCACCCCCCCCCCCCCCCACCCCCCCCCCCCCCCACCCCCCCCCCCCCCCACCCCCCCCCCCCCCCACCCCCCCCCCCCCCCACCCCCCCCCCCCCCCACCCCCCCCCCCCCCCACCCCCCCCCCCCCCCACCCCCCCCCCCCCCCACCCCCCCCCCCCCCCACCCCCCCCCCCCCCCACCCCCCCCCCCCCCCACCCCCCCCCCCCCCCACCCCCCCCCCCCCCCACCCCCCCCCCCCCCCACCCCCCCCCCCCCCCACCCCCCCCCCCCCCCACCCCCCCCCCCCCCCACCCCCCCCCCCCCCCACCCCCCCCCCCCCCCACCCCCCCCCCCCCCCACCCCCCCCCCCCCCCACCCCCCCCCCCCCCCACCCCCCCCCCCCCCCACCCCCCCCCCCCCCCACCCCCCCCCCCCCCCACCCCCCCCCCCCCCCACCCCCCCCCCCCCCCACCCCCCCCCCCCCCCACCCCCCCCCCCCCCCACCCCCCCCCCCCCCCACCCCCCCCCCCCCCCACCCCCCCCCCCCCCCACCCCCCCCCCCCCCCACCCCCCCCCCCCCCCACCCCCCCCCCCCCCCACCCCCCCCCCCCCCCACCCCCCCCCCCCCCCACCCCCCCCCCCCCCCACCCCCCCCCCCCCCCACCCCCCCCCCCCCCCACCCCCCCCCCCCCCCACCCCCCCCCCCCCCCACCCCCCCCCCCCCCCACCCCCCCCCCCCCCCACCCCCCCCCCCCCCCACCCCCCCCCCCCCCCACCCCCCCCCCCCCCCACCCCCCCCCCCCCCCACCCCCCCCCCCCCCCACCCCCCCCCCCCCCCACCCCCCCCCCCCCCCACCCCCCCCCCCCCCCACCCCCCCCCCCCCCCACCCCCCCCCCCCCCCACCCCCCCCCCCCCCCACCCCCCCCCCCCCCCACCCCCCCCCCCCCCCACCCCCCCCCCCCCCCACCCCCCCCCCCCCCCACCCCCCCCCCCCCCCACCCCCCCCCCCCCCACCCCCCCCCAACCCCACCCCCACCCCCCCCCACCCCCCCCCCCCCCCACCCCACCCCCCCCCCCCCCCCCCACTCCACCCCCCACCACCCCCACCCCCCCCCCCCCCCCCCCCCCCACCCCCCCCCCCCCCCCCCCCCCACCCCCCCCCCCCCCCCCACCCCCCCCCCCCCCCCCCCCCCCCCCCCCACCACCAACGTTCTACTACGGCACTGCTGGAGTCGGCAGTGCACTACTACATCTCCCTCCTTTTTTTACATTTTACACAAAACAGGGGCCCGAAACGCTAAGAGGCTGATTTAAAGGGGCAGCTTGTCTCCCTCGCCGTTTGGTCAAGTTGATAAGCTGCTTGTGCAACATTAGAACTTGGTTGCGGGGTAAGGGAAATGCGAGGGGTTTCTTACACACGTTACAGGCAATATTAGACACGCATTGAAGCAGAAACAGAATCCGATAACGGGCACACAATTAAACCAATGCAGAGCTGGCCTGTAGCACTCCAACCATCCCCTCCCGGCAGCCAGCTCCAGAAGGCTGACCACCAATAAGGCAATAACATCATACTTCAGATTAGATACAACTTCTTACAGCTCACGATTTTCATGTGGATCAACTGGGAATTATCGCAGAAAGATTAAAACAACACACATATTATGTACATTCTCACAACCTTGGTGATGCAACAACAACAAATAATCAATAGCGACACGCGATTGTCTGGGGTAAACGCTTGACGGGGTCCACCTGCTGCTTTCGAGGAGGCCAGGGCATCCCAGAGCCCGGTGGAGGTAGAGTTGATGGACTTTGCAGGAGGGCACAGGCCAACCCGGCCAATAGTCTTAGCATTGTGGGAAGTAGTCCGGGGACTCCCCACTAGGGAAGTTCGCGAGGGAGGCAGAACTCCGCTTCGGAGAGGGCGACCGCGTCGCTCCGACAGGAGGGGCCGAAAGGCTTAAGAGCTGAGCGGCTTGTGGCGGCGTCCCGAACTCCCGAGGTGGAGCAGGGTGGGAACAATGGTGAGAGGCGACTGAGGCAGCAACAAGTTCCGGTAACAGAGGAGCCGGGCGGGGATGTAGTTAAAGCGTCCCTCTCCCCGCGGGTCAAGGCAACCCTGGGGAGCAGGATGTTTCCAGACACGGGGAGAATGTCCACTCATGTGTGTGCAGTTCCAACTGGCCGAGAACCCGGCGAATGGGCCCGGAGTGGGTTCCCCGTTCGACTTCGCCCGGTGATGTCCTGGCGCAGGTGTTGTTCGTGGTTAGCGACCGTCTTGGTGACAAGGGAAAGAGCGCCAGCCGGGAGGGTTTAGACGGCGGGTCCTGAGTCCGCGCTCATAGAATATCTGATGGATGAGGCATTCATGAAGGGGCGCAGCCCAGACTCAGCTAGGAAGTCTCAGGGTGCTTTACAGGCGGGGGGAGCGAGCAGGAGCTCAGCAGGCTCCCGACTCTCCTGGGAGTACTGGCCCAGGCAGAAAGATGAGACGTTGGCAGCAGCAGCAAACTGCTCCCAGATGTTGGTCTGGTGAAAGCACTTGCCAGGGGGGGTGGCCGGTCGCCATCGACAGGAGGAACGCTGGAAACAGGCAAAGGATGGTGGTCGCTGAGTTGGTGATGATTTACTGCAAAGAGAGCGGCACAGAGGTTCTCCGAGTGTCTCGGGGTGGTCTTGCTGGCGAAGCAGCGGTGGGGCCTGGCTGGTGGTCGCATGGCGGCGTCTCCCCAGGTCATTCGGGTCTTTGGGCGTTGGCGGCTGGCGTTCACTGCTGGGATCGCTGGGGCGGGATGCCTCTCTAGAGAGATGCACCATCTCCCGGGATGGGGTTGGTTTCCTCCTGGCACCATTCCATGGGTTGGCAGCCTGTCATGGCGAATCGGAGTCCACGGGAGCCTGTAGGAAGAGGGACTGAAACACACCCCCCTTTCCCAGGTTACGGGGGGGGGGGCGGGGTCCCTTGAGGCTCAGTTCTAGAGCGGATGGCGGGAGGTGGGATCAGGGTCAGATGTTTAGATTTAATATGGGAAGGAAAGAAGGCTTGTTTTGCAGCCTGTGAAGGTTGGCCTGGCCATGCAACCCTCCTGGGGGCAGCCTACACTCCTCTTTCTTTAGTTGTTGTTTGACAGGGAGGGCAGGAGGTAGAGGCGACCCTGGTGGGAATTGGCTTCAGAGGCGTCATCAGAGGTGCGTCAAGGCGAGGGGTCCAGGAAGCCTCGAGGGGGGAGGGAGCACGCGGGTCCTGGGGGGCTCGTGGGTATGCATGCTTAACCAGCAACACAAAGGGGGCTTTGGAAGCACCTTTTGGGGGATGGGTGCATCCGGCGAATGAAGCAATCAGGCAATTAGAGCCAAATTCCTCGCACACACACAAGGAGAAAGGAAGGGGTTTCTGCTTTGCAAAGGGAGTTGTACTTACACGTGACCTTGGTGGCTAATGCAGGAAGCTGGATGGTGCTAAAGATTTTTTACCCGAATTATCTTGAGGGAATTGCCGATCCGCCGGGGCCGCTCCTTAAGGCGGCTTAGGCCTGAGCGCCTGTGCCTTGCACAGCCGCCGAGGCATGGGCAAGCTCCACCCACCCAAATCATGGAGTGGATCTGTGTTTGCAGCAACCCCCCTTAAGCTGGGGCCCAGCCTGTCCTGACAGTGCTTTCTTGCGGTATCAGGGGCCAGGGCCCAGATTTTTAATCCAGGGAGGGCCAGTCAGCCAATGGTGGCCCTCCCACGCCTCTGCTGGTCGAAAAAACAGAAAGAAGAGGGAAGGGGAGAGGAAACAGTTTTCCTTCACGGAAGTTAGCAAGTGTAGTCTTTGGAAGGCCTACGATAGGGGATCCGTGATCTGTGGCCGGCCTTATATATGTAAACTTTCGCCGCATACCAATGTGGCAGTGTAGAGCTCAGACGGACGAAGGAAAAGGTTCTCAAGGAGAGGTTTGAAGAAAAGTTTTGAAGGTTCAGAAACTAAAGATGGAGGCTGGCTTGAAGCAGGTCCCATCGGTATCCTGAGAGACAACTGCCGCGAGCTGTGTCCCGTTTAAAGCCGAGATGCTGTGAATGAAGTGAAAGCCTTTCAAGGCATTAGCACACATAATCCAGAAGGAGAAAAATTTTAATTGAAGCACAGGGAGCATAGCTTAGAAGCAATGGGGAAAAATCCCCTATGAGGGGAAAACTTTTAGGGTCTCTTGAAAGGGGGCAAGACATACAGATACATAGGCATACAGAGCCACACATATAAAGTAGCAAGGAGGTTTACAACTCTGATTTGAGATCTTGCTCTCTCACTGAGGGTACTTGGCGATTTTGCTGCCACTGGGAGTTTGAGCTTAGGGCTTTGCACAGTGCGCAGGAGGCTATGAGATCTGGTTTGAACCTTCTTACAGCTGGAGAGGGGGCCAAGGGGGCTTCTTCTTCCACCCGAAGGACTTTGGCTTAAGGTGAGCCATTGTGTGAAGCATCTTCCCTTTTCCATGCACCTCATTGTCCTGTAGATTGGCTATGGGGCATTCTGAGGAGGGTTCAAAGCGTGAGTCCCTCTTCCGTCAGTATTTCTTTCTGTTGTAATTCAGTGACTGTGGACTCTGCAGAGATTTGAAATGCGTGCCATTCTGGGGCACTGGCGGAGCATGAGTGACTTTGGACAATTAAGAAGAGGGGGCCCTAGCAGAGCAGGAAGGATAGGCGTAGAGGGGCCCGAGCGAGCAACGAGACTTAGATTAAGCTGTGAACTTAGATTAGACTCAAAGTGGGAGCATAGAAGAGCCCAGGGGGGTGTTCCAGAGTGGAACTTGGCAGTTTCAGCGGGATGTTTTGGATGTGGATGGCTCCCCTGGTGCATGGGGTCCGATGACCCCTGGGATGATCGAACAACCCCTGTTCAGCCGGCGGAAGCTTTGGCAAGAACCCAACTAGCCTAATGGTCTCCGATGGGGATGGGATCACTATACTGAGCTGGGCAGCAGCGAAGATCTCATAGAGAGCTCGGGGGGAAGGGTTTGAGAGTCTTCCGGATCTTGGTTCCGGGCTGGGGAGATGTCACCGGGCCTCCCAGCCCCGAGGCATTGGGGCGCCCGGCCCTGGAGCTTTCCCTGAGGGTCTTAAGCCCTCTGAGGGGAGAGACCCTCCTCTCGTCGAGGGTTTAGCCAGGCCCCCCCCGCTTGAGGGCAGCCTACAATTCCTCGAGAGAAATGTCCTGGCTTGCCGCGGTGGTGAAACACTTTCGTCTCCGGGGGGCTGCCTCATGGCAGGCGTGAGAGGAAGCTGGCGACTAGGAAAGGCTGGCTTGATGGGGCTGAAAAGACCCGATATCCTGGCAAACTTTGAGCATGTCGGGGCCAGCTCGGGGAGTTCCTTCCTAGGCCTGTGATAAACTGCGAAGAGCACTCAGCGGGCGTTCTCCTTGGCAAAGCGGCAGGAGTTTGCCCTGGGCCTCCTGCGTTGTCAACCTGCACTCTTGAGGGCCTCCTGGAGCCTGTTCACAAACTTCGGCCACCAAGGGCTCTTGGGGCTTTTGCGGGATGGTGGAGAAAACTCTGGGTTGGCTAGGCCGGCATTGGGGACTTTGTCGTACAATGCCTTATAGGCGCACTCCAGGAAGGCGGAGCCGTAGGGAATTGGCCTCAGGCAGGAAGGACAATCTGATCGTTGGGGTTGAAAGCATGAAACCCGTAAAGAAACTGGCGGCCTGCGTGAAGAGCGCCGCCCGAGGCGCTGCCCTGCTAAGGCATTTGCTGGCGAACTTCGGCTTTCCCAGATCACAAATTGTGCAGGAGCTCAGGAGCATCTCACCCGGAGAGGTGGTCTTCCAGTGCGTCCAGGAACCATTAGGTGACTCCTCGCCAGAGCTGCTTGAGCATGCTTCTCACATAGGGAGCTGGTGACTCCCGTCCCGCTTAACCGCTTTCTGCGGAGCTTTCCGGTGAGGATATTATAGCTCAGGGGCGGTACCAGACAACCCGCCCGAACTATGCCATCCTCCCCACGGTATCTGTGAAGTGGACTGGGGCACAATGCAAGGAATATCGCGGCATGCGTCGCTTCCGTCAAGGGTTTCTTTCTTCTGCAGATGTCATTGGCTATCACGTTCTGCGAGAGTTTCAAAACCAGCGCCGATTCACCTATGGCGCTAGCGGAGAATGCAGTGGCTTGAGGAAAATGAAGATGAACTTAAAGCAAGGGGAGGCTGGCTGAGCCGTGGGAGAGTTTGAAATGGGTGAAGGAGCGAGGGAGGCAGAGAAGGAGGACGAGGCGTCGAGATTTAGTGGATAGAGAAAATTCGGGGTTGAAATTGAAGGTGAAAGATCGAGAAGGAGGTGGCCTACAGCAAGGGGAGCCGTGGGTCTGCAGGCTGATGGCAACAAAACATTGTCTCCGCGTCAGTAGCAGCGACATCGGTAGCGAGGCTCTGTCGCTTGAAGAGTGCGCCCGATGTTTTCCCAGTCGCCTTAAGATTCAATGTCCCCCCTCTGGGTACCATGAGACACTGAGCTTCCAATCTCCTCAACCAAATTTGCGCAGCTCCCTTCTGCTTCACTGAGGGACCCTGCCGCATTTCGTTAACGCTTTTTTTTCGAGTTAGATCCAGCGTGCTTGTCATAAGCCCCTGCTTTGCAAAGCTCCCATACTCACCGGTGTTCCGTCCGGACGAAGAGTGTCCATCTGGGGCCAGCGATGTCTCTGGATCGCGCCCGATCCAGAGGAACAGGCGATACGGCGAAACTTGGTGGTCCCCTGGATCGCGCCTTGATCCAGCCGGACCGGTATCGCTGGCCCTTCCCAGGCGGACGGTGAAGGCAGGGTGGAGGTTCGAGGATTCCCGGGTTTTACGGCACCAGCTTGTAGTCGACCCGCAGCCGGTCAGCGTAAAGAACGAGGCGAGACGCGGAGATAACATCTGGTGGAGATAAGCCAGCGGCAGGAGACCGAGGAGGAGTCCGATGTTCCCTAAGCGAGTCTCGTCTGCCGGTTCCTGGCACCTTTTATTGTTACTCTGCTCGAGTGTAGGAGGGAGGACTGGGGGGGAGTTCGGAGAGCGGGGAGGAGTCGAGGAAGATCATCATGTGATGCATGATCTCATCTGGCTACGTGCGGAGAGGAGCGTACGCGTCTGAGCCTAATCCTCACCTGGGGGCAAGACCATTGTCCCTGCGCCCGGTGATTGAGCCAGACAGTTCATGACCCGTGACTCATGGGGGGATGAGGAGTGGGGGTGCGATGCGACCGGCAAGGCCGCAGGTCCGTTGGCGTCCCAACGTTCTACTACGGCACTGCTGGGTCGGCGGTGCACTACTACATGCCGCTTCTCCAGCCTGCACTGCTTCAATAAAGTATGTGTGGGGGTGAAGGGACGCCACAGGGGGCAGGGGAGTAAGATGCCATGGGGGGTGATTTCCCCAGGCATGCGCCCGGTGCAATATGCACCCCTGTCCCCTGTTAGCTCCCCCTCTGTTGCCTAGTAAACATCATAATGTGATGTCACCCTCTGGGTCAGTAATGACCCAGTGGTAGCACAGGGGACTATCTTTACTGTAATGAACTGTTATTGGATTTGTGATGTTATTTACCTCCATTCTGTGCAAAACTTTAGCTGCTCATTTCCACACATTGAAGCCTCTCTGTTTCTCCATCCAGTTGGCAGTCCTGGGGTGCCTTTGCTGGCAGAAAACACAGCTGACTCGAGGCAACCCTTGATTTCAAGACAGGAGATGAACAGAGATAGTTGGCCTCTGCAGAGCAACCCTGGACTTCTTTGGGGGCCTCCCTTCCAAGTACTAACCAGGCCTGGCCCTACTTAGCTCCCAAAATCTGACTAGATCAGACTAGCTTCGGCAGCCCATGTCAACAGTGGCATAGGAGGTTAAGAGCTGGTGCACTCTAATCTGGAGAACCGGTTTTGATTCCCCTTCTCTGCCACTTGAGCTGTAGAGGCTTATCTAGTGAACCAGATTAGTTGGTGCACTCCAACACACGCCAGCTGGGTGACCTTGGGCTAGTCACACCTTCTCAGAGCTCTCTCAGCCCCACCTACCTCACAGGATGTTTGTTGTGAGGGGGGAAGGGCAAGGAGATTGTAAGTCCCTTTGAATCTCCTGCAGGTGAGAAAGGGGGATATAAATCCAAACTCCTCCTCCTCCTCCTCTTCTTCTCCTCCTCCTCCTTCCTCTTCCTCTTCTTCCTCTTCCTCTTCCTCTTCCTCCTCTTCTTCTTCTTCTTCTTCTTCTTCTTCTTCTTCTTCTTCTTCTTCTTCTTCTTCTTCTTCTTCTTCTTCTTCTTCTTCTTCTTCTTCTTCAATGCTTTGGTGATTTAAGAAGCCTTACAGGTTCATTGATTTGTGATCAGGGGTTACCGACGCTTTTGCTGCCTCTCACTTTATTCTCTTCTCCCTAATTGTTACACAAGTTGGTTTTTAACAATCTGATTGCCGTCGGTCCCAACGGCACATAACACGGAGCGCTTTGCGATTCCTGATGTGTCATTTGGCTGCGAAAAAGAAGTTAGCTCTTCTCCCTGTGCCGGTCCCTTGATCACAAACACCCCCTTGGGTTGCTTTAAAGCTCAGTGGGGGGGGGGCGAGGGGGAAGATAAGCACAGTTTGAACGCCTGTATTTCCTCCCTGTTGGGCATGAAAACTTCTCAGGGGACCATTTTAAAGAGCAAAATGCTACATGTGGAGATAGTAGAGTTAACATCCCTACTTTCTCCTTGTAGCTGCAGCTCTGATCCCTGTTGGCTCACCCGCTGCTTTTAGGGCCAGATGGCACATCTGGAGTTCCAGTCATGAAACATGGCTCGAAGACTGGCTCTCCTTGTGGTTTGTTCTGCGCACCTTGTTTTGACAGCAGAGGCTGACGAAGCTCAGAAATCTTCAAAGCAAGTATCAGTAACTGGGCTTTTCAGAGAAATATTGTCTCGGTCAGGGGTGTCCAACTCTGGTGCTTCAGATGTTCATGGACTACAATTCCCATCAGCCGAATTGGCCATGCCAGCAGGCCATGCCAGTTGGACACCCCTGGTCTAGGTTCTAGGTTGGCTCCAGGATTAAGCCCCAGTGAGGCAAACCCGCATGATAAAGGGTACCTGGAGATCGGTACGCCTTTAGCGCTGCAACTATTTTCACGTTTTTTGTGGAGGAAGCCCCATTTGAGCCAGTGAAGCTGAATTTGAGTAAACAAGAATAGCCGGGAGGGGCATCTCAACGATGAGACGGCAGGAAGCAAATATCAGTCATGAAGGATTTTTCATTAAGTGAGCTTCAGAATTGGCAGGTTGGCGTGGCACGTGCCCGCCTGCGGAGCCGTCTCCTTCTGCCCTGAACAGATTTCAACTCCCGGAGGCGGAGTTCAGGTATGAACACAATAGTGCCATCTTCCAGGGTCCCTCTGATGAATGGCCAAGAGGTACATGCAATGATAAGGAACTGCTGTCTTTGTGTTCATGGACTGAGACACAGAGAGCTTGAACGCCCCTCTTCAGTGGCTCCCGTCACTCTCAGATGGCTCATAATAGCTACTGAGAACCTGTCCAGGTGACAGCCGTTTTTTGCTCTTTACGAAGCCTTCAGATAACATGATAAAACCCCCATGTAGGGTTGGCTGCTAGAACTAAAGGCACACTGAGATTGTGGTGAAGTTAACAGCATCCAGGAATGCCCAAGAAGGAGAATGTAAAATTGCTGGGGGGGTGGGGGGAGGGGGGAATGACTTCCAGTTGTTAACTAGATCGAGAGGAAGGCGCTATTTGTTTGTTTATTTTCTGTACATTGATTTCCCGGCCATCACCAAAGTCCCTGGGCTGGGTACAACAATAAAATGCTATAAAACTACAATCATAAAACATCCCCATCCTCCACCCTAACCCATCCTCCTGAAAATACATAAGCATCCAACCCACTTCTTGTTAATTGTTTTGAATCAAAATGTGAAAACCAGTAACACCCAAATTCTGTGCTTCCGGCCAAGATGTCTTCATACTTCTCAGTGGCCTTGCCTTCCTCACCTGTTGGCTTCTAAACCCAATTCCGAGCAATGCTGCTTAACAATAAAGCAGTTCTCAGACAGTGAGGTGCTGTGTGGTTTCCGGGCTGCATGGCCATGTTCTAGCAGCATTCTCTCCTGGCGTTTCGCCTGCATCGGTGGCTGGCATCTTCAGAAAGCCTTCGACAGTACAGAGTTCTCAGACAGCTTGCCTTCCTTATCTTCATTTTCTCACAGTGCAATTCTAAGTATAGGTACTCAGGAGCAAATCCCGTTGAAGTCACTGAGCAAATCCCATTGTTCTCTAGTAAGTGTGCAGCCTTAGCCTGCAATCCCCTGCAGGCTTCCCTCGAAGTAACCCCATTGACTGAAGGAGGATTTACTTCTGATTGAAATTGCATAAGATTACACTGTCAGAAACCCTCTGTGATGAAAATCTAAACAGAGGCTGTTAACCAATGAATGATGTTTTTAATTGATTTGACTGAATAATATCTGCGCATTACTAATGTTTCCACATAGAATACTTTTTTGGGAGCTCTTAAAGTAGGTTTGCCAACTTGCAAGTAGGGGCTGGAATTCTCCAGGATTACAACTGATGTCCAGATGACATCATCTTTGTGCACTTATGCTTTTCTGATCCAAAGGTAACGTACCCTGGACCCGAAGAGACCACATGTGCTCAAAAGGCCAGAGATCATTGGCAGCATTGGAGGGCAGGCTCTATGGTATACCATAGAGTCTAGGAAAAACAGGAGTCCATTTTCAGGTACTGCCCCCAACTTTCCAGCCATTTCCCAGGCCAGAAGCCAGAGCTAACAACACTGCAGTGGCATAGGAGGTTAAGAACTGGTGTATCTAATCTGGAGGAACCGGGTTTGATTCCCAGCTCTGCCACCTGAGCTGTGGAGGCTTATCTGGGGAATTCAGATTAGCCTGTGCACTCCCACACACGCCAGCTGGGTGACCTTGGGCTAGTCACAGCTTCTCGGAGCTCTCTCAGCCCCACCTATCTCACAGGGTGTTTGTTGTGAGGGGGGAAGGGCAAGGAGATTGTAAGCCCCTTTGAGTCTCCTGCAGGAGAGAAAGGGGGAATATAAATCCAAACTCCTCCTCCTCCTCCTCCTCCTCCTCCTCCTCCTCCTCCTCCTCCTCCTCTTCTTCTTCTTCTTCTTCTTCTTCTTCTTCTTCTTCTTCTTCTTCTTCTTCTTCTTCTTCTTCTTCTTCTTCTTCTTATCTTCAAGAAAAGATTCCCTGGGTAAATAGGGTAAATTCCTTAGGGTAAATACAGAAGTATCATAAACAGAAATTGGAGGGTTTGCGGGGCTGGGTTCACCCTTGAAGAAATGCAAGTTCAGCTTCTTTTTTGTCTCCAGAAAATCTCTTTTTCAGGGGCGGTCTTAGATATTCTGGGCCCTGACCCAAAAGTCACAGCTTTATTGGGTCCAAGCCAGGGACAGCCCTCACCCCATGCAAGGCAGGCAGGAGCTGCCATTGAAACACACCTGCTCAAAACCTGAACACAGCAGGTGTGAAAGGCCATAACTGCCAGCAGGTGGTTTGAGCTCTGAACAGGCTGGTGTGGGCAGGCAGCAGGGTCTTGCTCTTTCTCTTCTTTACTCACTTTTGCTCCGGGGAGGATGGAGCATGGGTAGTTGGGGGGGCATCCAAGTAGAGGGCCCCTGTCAGAGGCGTAGCAAGGGGGAAATGCACCCAGTGCACCGGTGCGTCCCCCCAGAACGACCCCCCACACCCCGGAATGCCCCCCACACCCTCACCACACCCCCACAGGGGTGCCCGGTGTGTTGCCCCCCCTGTCCCCTTGGAGCTACGCCTCTGGCCCCTGTTGCCCATTGGCTAAGAGTGTCTTGGGTCTGTTTCCAGTACTCCTGTCCTGCGTGTCAAGGCAGCCTGTAGAACCAGCCTGAGGTCTGGGCAAATATAGGGGATCACCTCGGGTGCCAGATTCTGAGGGGCACCAAAATCAAGTGGGTCCCCCTTCTCCTGGCTTGAAGGAAAGGTTGGCATTAATTGGCTTCTACAGTCTCTGTTGACTCTGGTCTTCTGTGGCCACAGAAGAGCAAATCTATTTTTATTTTTATACTTTTGGTTTTGAATGCCCCGTAAGTAAAAAAGTCCATTCCAGATTTCTTGCCTTTCTTTTAATTGGATGGGAGGGCATTGAAAAACCTTGGCCTAGCCCTGCAGGCATGCTAATCCCCTCAGTACACACAATTGCTATTTCATCTGAAAAGGGCAAAGTGTATATTTTGCATCTTCAGTACATATGAACATTTACCTGTGAAACACCAGTTGTCAGGTAGCGAATACCAAAGTCATAAAAGCCCTTCGGGGGTGAGGCGGTCTACAAATATAATAAATTAATTAAAATAAATAAGTAAATAAATAAATATTAGTTTTTAACTTTGTCTTTTTTAAAAACCAGGAATGTTTTAAGATAATTGTACAACGGTTCTTAAAACAGAGGGCGATGTGGGGATGGTGATGTAGTCTTGACTATACAGGCGCCAGCCAACCAGTGCTGTGCCTAGCCAACTTCTCCAGCAGGCGTCTAGAGCTGAGGTGATGATAGTTTGACAGTCACGGAGAGGAAAGAGTACACTTGAACTGGAGGCAGCGAGGCGGCTTCGGGTCTGACCTCACTTCTTTATTAATGTCATCTGAGCATTACAATTTAATAAACCAAAGCCATCGCTCCTTGTTAGAAGGAAAGACCATCTTTAATATTTTCTTTTTCATTTCCTGTAATACGACAGAGACAAGATGGCTTTTAAGTGAACGTGTCCTTCAATCTCCACAGGTTCATATTTCGGTTTGAGCCGTAGAAGGCTGTTGTGGGGCTTGCAACCCTTATATAAACACTTTGCAGAAACATTGTGGCTTTTTTATGTTTTTGGCAAGAGGACTGAACAGCTGTGATAAGCAGAAATCTAGTAGGTGAAGCTTTTTCCTGGCAGGGACATAAAAGTGATAAGGAAAGTTCAGCCTCCTGATCGGAGCTCCTGACACAGCTCTTCGAGGCGTAGCTGGGGAGGGGGGAATTGTCAACTCCATTTTGCAGCTTTTGGGAGAAAAACACAGCAGGGGCTTAGAAACACTGCATGGACATATGTACCCCACGCCACCAAAGGTAGCTTTTCCCAAAGGAAAACAGCTGGGGAGATCCGGGGGCAGGGAACTGCTGAATCAGTGCCCAAGCGACAAACCCTCCCCTAAGGGTCCCGACACCCGTCCACAGGGGCCGCATCTTGTTGGGGAGGAAGAATGGCTGGTGCTGAAAGGATCGAGTGTCCCCTCCCCTCGACTGCTTTTCTCTTCCATCTCGCTTCATCCTGGAGCACCTGGAAGGAACGGTGTGGTCCAAGAGGAAGGGGGAAAGGCAGAGGTGGGATCCAGCAGATTCTCACAGGTTCCCGAGAGTAGGTTACTAATTGTTTATTTATTTATTTGTTTGTTTGTTCGTTCGTTAGTTAGATTTTTATACCGCCCCATCCCCAAGGGGCTCTGGGCGGTGTACAACATAAAATCTTGATACAATTATAGATATCATTTCTAAAACCTTTAAAAACAGCAATAAAATAATAGTAGACAAAGGCGTCCGCTAAAACCCCATTTTCAAAATCCTCCCTAAAAGGGAGAGACGGCGAGTCCCATGAGATGAAAGGGCCTGGATGTGAGAGGGGGTTACTAATTGGTGATTTTACCACGTGATGTTTGCCTTAGTTACGCCCCTCCTCCGCTCCTCAGCAGTAGCGCGCAGAACTTGAAGCAGTCTAGCAGGAGGTGCACCGGCGTGCGTGGCAGCCTGCGCCTGCGTGCATTCGTTTCCCGCCCAAGGACCGGCGCAGCGGTTGCATCCTTGCCACAGCCCCGCCCAGGAATGCCCCGCCCCCAGAATACCCGGACACCCCCCCGTCATGCCCCGCCCAGCCCCATTGGTGCTACGCCACAGTTTGAATCCCACCACCATGGGAACCTGTTACTAAAATTTTTGGATCCCACCACTGGGGAAAGGTTTTATGGGAAACGCACACCCGGCTCTGAACATCTTCTTTTGCCATTTATCCTTGCAGTTGTGATTCTCTACGTCCAAGGAAACGTGGACAAGGAATGGCGTGAAGTAAGTAGCTTCGCTTTTTTCCTCCCAGCGGGTCAGGTGGCGACTAAGGGGATGCAGAGTTCAAATTCCCACTCTGTCCTAGTAAGCTCACCTGGCGACCTTGAACTCTCAGCTTAATTTTACCTCACAGGGGTACCGGGAAGGGGGAAGGGGGGAGGGAGGGTAGTCATGTCTGCTGCCCTGACTGAGCTCTTTGGATGAAGGGGGAGGTTTTGAAAAACATCTATGTCAAGTTGAGCCAGGGAAGCTCCCTGGTTGTGTTCCCGTTGCCCGGCACGTTTCAGCAGGCCAGGACCTCACTGCTGAGTGGCCTCTCTGCCAAAATGGGCTGATGTTCCCACTAGCTTGTGTGTTTATCTCTCTTCCAGGAGCAGCAGTGGCGTAGGAGGTTAAGAGCTGGTGTATCTAATCTGGAGGAACTGGGTTTGATTCCCAGCTCTGCCGCCTGAGCTGTGGAGGCTTCTCTAGGGAATTCAGATTAGCCTGTACACTCCCACACACGCCAGCTGGGTGACCTTGGGCTAGTCACAGCTTCTCGGAGCTCTCTCAGTCCCACCTGCCTCACAGGGTGTTTGTTGTGAGGAGGGAAGGGCAAGGAGATTGTAAGCCCCTTTGAGTCTCCTGCAGGAGAGAAAGGGGGGATATAAATCCAAACTCCTCCTCCTCCTCCTCCTCCACCTCCTCCTCCTCCTCCTCCTCCTCCTCTTCTTCTTCTTCTTCTTCTTCTTCTTCTCCTCCTCCTCCTCCTCCTCCTCCTCCTCCTCCTCCTCCTCCTCCTCCTCCTTCTTCTTCTTCTTCTTCTTCTTCTTCTTCTGGGGAAGGGAGCTACCTTAGTGAAGACAACCCTCAGTGAAGCTACACATCCCACCCTTCAAAACGTCTATTTCCTCTAGGGAAAATGATCACTGTGATCTGCTGATTAGTTGTAAATCCAGGAGATTTTCAGACTGCACCTGGACATTGGCAGGTCTAACGTACACGGTTCTCTCCCCGCCCCCCCCCCCAGCCACCCTTTTATCATTGCAGTACCCTTCTGAGGTAACAGAAGGTGAACAATATTTTAACAACATGCCAGATAACAGCCCTTCTTCCACCATACGATTTCTTGAGTCAGCGCTCACTTCCTTCCATGCCTTTCACGTGCATCCGTTGGGCAGACACATTTGCACATAAAGCTACACGTATACACGGATGTTCGTTTCATGCATCTGATGAAGTAACTCTGATTGACAACATGCCGATGTCGTAATAAGTGTTTCAACCTTTAAGGTGCCAGTGGACACCTGTTCTGTTTTATGGCAAGTGACTCGAACAGCTACCCCTCTAGAACAGCGATGGCGAACCTTTTTGAGACCGAGTGCCCAAATTGCAACCCAAAACCCACTTATTTATTGCAAAGTGCCAATGCGACAATTGAACCTGAATACTGAGGTTTTAGTTTAGAAAAAACGGTTGGCTCCGAGGCGCGTGTTACTCAGGAGTAAGCTTGGTGGTAGTCGGTGGCTTTGCTTTGAAGCAACCGTGCAACTCTTCGAACGGGTAAATCATGACCCTTGGAGGGTTTACTCAGAAGTAAGCCCCATTGCAAGCAACTGAGCTTACTCTCAGGTAATGGATCGCGCTTTAGTTCTTCCCATGAAAATCAGTGGGGTTTAACAGTGCTTTCCCCCCCCCCCCACATGACTCACTCTGTGTGCACGTGCCCACAGAAAGAGCTCTGAGTGCCACCTCTGGCACCCGTGCCATAGGTTCACCACCACTGCTCTAGAATGTGAGTTTGGTTAGGCTGAGCCAGAGTGACTGACTCAAGGTAAACCAGGGAGCTTTATGGCAGTGTGGGGACAGGAACCCAGATCTCCCATATCCTACTCCAGCCTTGATGACCGATTACCTACTGCAGGAGTTCCCCACACTTGCCCCGCTCTGGCACAAAAAGTCACGACAGAAGTGCTCTTGCTTTCCCAGTGGCAAGCGAGAAGCACAGACAGGGCAACAGGAAGCGCATCGAGACAAGAAATCTTGCCCCGACACACCTCCTCCCTTGGCGCTCCGCAAAGAGGAAGTGCATTTGGGACAAGATTAGTTGTTCCTCTCTTGGTATGCTGCAAAGAGGAAGTGCATTTGGGACAACATTAGTTGTTCCTCTCTTGGTGTGCCGCAAAGAGGAAGTGCATTTGGGACAAGATTAGTTGTTCCTCTCTTGGTATGCTGCAAAGAGGAAGTGCATTTGGGACAACATTAGTTGTTCCTCTCTTGGTGTGCCGCAAAGAGGAAGTGCATTTGGGACAAGATTAGTTGTTCCTCTCTTGGTATGCTGCAAAGAGGAAGTGCATTTGGGACAACATTAATTGTTCCTCTCTTGGTGTGCCGCAAAGAGGAAGTGCATTTGGAACAAGATTAGTTGTTCCTCTCTTGGTGTGCTGCAAAGAGGAAGTGCAGTGCTCTTCTGCTCCCAGTGCACGCCGGAGCGCTGGTGGATAATCGGCCAATGTTAGAGGGCCTCCTGTTTCTACACACACACACACACACACGCACGCACACACAAACACACAAACACACACACACACACACACACACACACACACACCATGAGTTCTATAGTTGCCCGTTGTACCCGAGAGATGCTCGAACACATGAGCTGCAACTGAGAGACTCGAGCTGTAACTTAATTCCCCGGTAAAGGGGGAGATGAGACGACCGCAGCAGCTAAATTGATTCTCAGTTCCAAAAGCAGCCCTTTGGCTGAGGGACCGCCGACAATTTGTGGCCTCATCCCACACTACTTAATCCTTGGCTCAGTGATGCGGGCCTCTGCCACACACCCACCCACACATACACAGAGCCCCTCTGCCAGAAGGAACTCATCATTTGCTGTCTGGTTCTCTTAATCCCAAACTGGGGATTAGATAGGGAGGAATGAAACCAGGCCATCCTCCTAGTCGTAGCCTTCACCCACCCCCCACCCCCCACCCCCTGCCAGCGATGGGAAGGGCCACAGGATATTGCTGCACCTCTCTTTACTCTTTCTGTTTTCTTCTGCCCAGTTTGGCCGCACGGAAGTGATTGACAACACCCTGAACCCAGACTTTGTCCGCAAGTTTATGCTCGACTATTACTTTGAGGAGAAGCAGAACCTGCGTTTTGACGTGTGAGTCATTTCCGGTCACCTGCTGCGCTTTCCGTTCTCTCTCCCCCCACCTCCCATCATCTGCTCTCCTTCATTATTCCCCCCCTCGTCTTAGCTCTTCCCTCCCTTTCAACATTGAAGGATTCAGTACCAGTTGCAAACTTGGGGGGAGGGAGTTTGACTCTAGTCTTAGGCAAGGTGCCTGCAATGATAGGCTGACCAGACGTCCTGCTTTTGGCGGGATAGTCCCACCTTTAAACAATTTGTCCTGCGTCCTGCGGGTTCTTCAAATTGTCCTGATTTTTAGGAGGCTGCCGCACTGCCTTCTGGGGCGCAAGGCAGTGCGGCAGCCTCCCACGCGCGCGGCTGCAGGAGCACGGCCTTCTGGGGCTTGCTGTTTGCTGCCCTGTGACAGGGTGGGAAACGGCAAGCCCCAGAAGGCAGTGCGCTCCTGCGGCTGCGCACGCATGCACGGCCGCCTACCCCCCCCCCCCGTCCTGGTTCACAAAAGTGACCATCTGGTCACCTTATGGGCGCCTAACCCGAATGGGCTCTCCCCCTTGCCTCTGTCCTCTCATTTGCCCTCTGGAACTGGTTGCTGCCAACAGAAAGAGCAAGTGGTTGGTTGGCTGATGCTCCTACACCCACCTCCCTGCCCTGTTCTTGGGTTGTCGACTTCTAGGCAAGACCCGGAGATCGCCTGGAATTGCAGTGGATCTCCATATGAGAGAGAGGAGTTCCCCTGGAGTAAGGGTCTGCGACCTGCGGCTCTCCAGATGTTCACGGACTACAATTCCCATCAGCCCCTGCCAGCATGGCCAATTGGAGGAAAAGAGACTCTGGAGGGTAGACTCTAGAGCACCAGATCTCTTCTAAACTCTCTTCTCAAACTCCGCCCTCCCGATGCCCTACCTCCTAATCTCCAGTAATTTCCTAACCTGGAGTTGGCAACCTTACTCTGTTCATCTGGTCAAAAAGCATCTGCAAAGAGGCGTAGCTCAGCCTGGAGGCTCCAGGGATCAGCCGCATGCCCCCTCCTGGAGGGTATGAGTCTTGGCGGGGAGCAGTGGTGGGATTCCAATGAGTTCACTACCAATTCACCTCCCAGGGGCTCCCCCCGCCACTCTCACCCCCCATCCACTTACCTGGCTGCTTTTTGATATTGGGCTAGGGGGAGGCTAGAGAAGGTGGCCTGCCGGAGTGGCCTTTCCTGGCTAGGGCAGGCCTCCCAGTGGCCCCCCATGGGGGCCACCAGGTTTCAGCCTTTAGCAACCGGTTCGCCCAAACCAGTGCAAAACAGCTGAATCTCACCACTGGCGAGGAGCCGATAATGCTGAGCCTGCCCTGACACCAGGCGCCCTCTCCAAACCATGCTTTAGGCCCGTGGTGGCGAACCTATGGCCAATTGGCCATGCTGGCAGGGGCTGATGGGAATCGTAGTCCATGAACATCTGGAGTGCCATAGGTTCACCACCACTGCTTTAGGCCAAGGTTGAGAATGCTAACCTCTCTGTGCTTTTCCAGTTACAACGTGGACTCCAAGACCTGCAACATCTCCAAGCATGTGAGTACGATGCCAACTTCTCTTCCCTCAGGGCAGATGAACAGGAGTCATGTGTATGCCAGCAAGTACCAACTTCTGAAAGTCTGCAAAAAAAACCCCGCATTCTGCTCTTTCCCTTGGAATTGCTATCATGGAAGCCCTAGTATAGCGTGTATGGCCACAGGAATAAGTCTTGCTTTGAGACTGGTGCCTGAAAAGCCGCACAATGTTGGTTTCCTTCCAGTACAAAGTCCTTCCAGTACAAAGTCAGAATCTGGGAGTGGCAAGTTTATAGTTTTGTCCTGCCAATTTGGCAGCAGTGGCGTAGGAGGTCAATAGCTCGTGTATCTAATCTGGAGGAACCGGGTTTGATTCCCAGCTCTGCCGCCTGAGCTATGGAGGCTTATCTGGGGAATTCAGATTAGCCTGTGCACTCCCACACAGGCCAGCTGGGTGACCTTGGGCTAGTCACAGCTTCTTGGAGCTCTCTCAGCCCCACCTACCTCACAGGGTGTTTGTTGTGAGGGGGGAAGGGCAAGGAGATTGTAAGCCCATTTGAGTCTCCTGCAGGAGAGAAAGGGGGGATATAAATCCGAACTCCTCTTCTTCTTCTTCTTTCTGTGGGGAGGAGGTAGTATTTGACAGAACCGAAACACCAAATGTCACTCTCTCTAGCAAACCGAGCCCCTCACCCGTTGTACGTGGGGTTGGCTCTGCTTTGTTCCTTTTCTAAATATACTTGGCTCCAGGTCTTTGGATCCCCAGTGGCCCGACAGTTACCAGTCATGGAGGAAATGCGGGTAGGGTTGCTTCTCAATTAGCTCAAGTAATTAATTGCTCCTAACTTTCTTTTCCATGCTGCCTTGCTCAACCTGGCCTGTAGAAGGTAAGAGACCTCCTGTGTTCTAAGGTGGCTGCACTGCCCTCTGGTGGTCAAGTGCAGTGGGGCTAGAACAGCGTGGGGACTGACCCGGATAGTTCAGTGGCCCTGGTTAGTCCTTGGATTGGAGCCCACCAAATAACGACACCTGTATTATATTGATCTGGACCCTTATAGTAATACCGATCTATCTGGGGTCGAACTCCCCCCACCCTTTTCTTCGCAACCACCAAAAATGATCAGGGTTGCTATGTAGAAGCAGGCAATTACGTACCGCCTCTGAATGTCTCTTGCCCGGAAAACTCGCCTTAAGTCAGCTGAAACTTGGTAGCGAAAGAGAAAGAGAGGCCGCTCTGTATGCCTGCACCCACATCACTATGGCTTTCAGTGTTCTTCCTGTTGCCGTTCCAAAAGCAGAGGTAGTTTCCCCCGCAAAAGGTTGAAAAAAACCTTCCAGTGGTGTTTAGGGGGCAAAGTGAGAGCCATGCAGAACTGACACGGGCACTGAAGGGGGTGAGACTCAGTGGCGTAGCGCCAACAGGGCTGGGTGGGGTGCAACGCCCTGGGTGGAGCTGCGGAAGGGGCGTGGAGGGAGCACGGCAGGACGTTCCGGGGGCATTCCAGGGTGGGGGCAGATGGAGCTGCAGCAGGGGTGCAGGGCGCGCGCATGCCCTGGGCACAGTTCCCCCTCACTCCGCCTCTGGCGAGGCTTGCAAAAACGCGCACCTTCCCATCCACACAGTGCACAAAAGTGCTTCGACTTTACTCTTTCCCAAAAGATTGTTATCAAACCAGGTTTGGAAAAGTTACAGGAAAACAGGGGGAACCGTGGAAAGAAGGTCATTAGAGGGCAACGCCATGTCTGGGTGTCCCCACTTTGCCCCAGAAACCTGCTTCGTTTTTGACACAGATCTTCAGCAAATCCCCCATTGTGAAAGCACAAGTTGTTTCTGAATGGGTTCAGAGCAGTCACCGATCCCATTGTCAGGGAACTGCCACCGAGGGCTTGATGCTCTCTTTCTGCAGCACCCACCCCACCCAGTTGCAGGTACAATGTCAGGTGTTACAGAACTTCTTTGGGAGCCCAGCCAAGCCAATGCAAGCCCACAGACCCCAGCTGTGCCCACGTTGGAGAGGAAAGTGGGCCATTAGAGGGCAATGTCAGAGGACCCTGATCAAGGGAAGTGGGGCATATACTGTGACCAGGATCCTCAACCAGAGGCATATTGGGGAAAATGATGCCCCCCCACGCCTGGCTGCCACCACCACCCCTGCTGCCGCCCCCCTTGCTCCCAGTTCTCAGCTGGCAGTCCCTTTTGCCCTCCCCTCTGGGGAGGCCAGAAGCGACTGCCATCCCTCGGCCTCCGAGAGCTGCTTTTATAAGCACTGAGGCTGGGGGGCAGGGCTCAGCGGGGCGGTGACGACAAGGGCGAGGTCGAGGGTGCCCAAAGACATCCTGCTGCTTTGCTGTTTTCCTAGTCATGTGGGGGGGCAACTTTGTGCTTCCCACGTGACCAGATTAGTGGCGCCCGGGGATAGAGGGTACCCCTTGTCCCTAGGCAAATACGCCACTGTCCTCGACCTTGCGGTTCTCATGCGTCACCCTTTTCCATGGCGGAAGCCAGTCTCCAATGCAGGGGCGACCCCGCCAGTGCTAGGAACTTCTGCCCACTGTAAACCAACACCTTTCACTGAATTAAAAAGTGTCAGAGGAGAGTTCTGCACATAGTGGAGGAAGACAAGGGCCAAGGGAAGCCAGGTTCAAGGTCCACACCTCACTGGGGGGCAGTGGCTCCCTTTCCATTCTCTAGTTGCTCTGTTTCCCAGTTCCACCCCCTTTCTCTTTTTGGCAGGACTTCCTAGGACAAGCCTACGTGGCACTGGGGGAGGTGATCGGCTCCTTAAGAGGGCGCCTGGAGCGGACACTCACGTAAGCACAAGATTTCTGGGGAATGTTGTTAAAGAGTTACCCCTACACTCAGAGCATGAGGTGCATTAGGCCAAGGCAGGTGAAACGGCGGGATCATCAACCGGGGGAAGGTTTTAGAGTGCAGAGATCAGACCCAGAAATAACGGTAATGCTGTCACTGTTCATATTGACTTGCTCATTCCCTGCTCCGGTTATAAGCCCCCTTTCCATCCCAAGGACGGGCAGCCTCCTTAGCGCTGCTAACACAGCACAGAGCTAGTGCCGCTGATCTAAATGGCAGGAGGCCAAGGACGGGTTCCCAACTCCAGGGCTGGCTCTCTGAGCCTTCTAGCAGCTTGCTGTGGGCCGCATAACAAGGGCAGCGATGCCAGTGTTGGGCAGAGGAATGAGCCACCGGTGTCCTCTGAGCAGGCAGGACGTGACAAAGGGAAAGGGGGAAAATGTATGGCTCCCAAAGAGATAAACTTGTGTTATGCCTATCTGGCCATTCACAACAGCCATCTTTGGTGATAATGCCGTTTTTCTGGTTGGAGTAAGTTAATCTTAACAACTGCAGTGATTGAGATATGTGCCGTCTGTACCTAAGTCCCAATAAGTCTGTCGATAAAAGAGTCTGTTGACAAACTCTAATTCAGCTACAGTAAATCTGTTAGTCTTGATAAGAAAGGAGAGCGGCCGGGTCACCCACTCAAGCGCATTGTGCTGTGAAGCTGTAATGCCTTGCCAATGAATTAATAAGTATTGTATGTTCAATGTTAAGGAAACTATAAGGAAAAGAAAAGGATATCCCAGGAAAGGAGGTTATTTGCTAGGAACTCATGTTGTGTTTTGCATTTGCTATCTGGGAGCCAGTGTGCATGTACAGAATTGTCCAGTAAGGGGAAAGGCTGTGTAGTACAGTGGAAAAACATCTGCTTGGCATTCAGAAAGTCTTGGGTTCAAATCTCAGCATCTCAGCTTAGGGAATCAGGTAGGAGGGATGGGAAAGATCTCTGCCTGAGACACTAGAGAGGGTTCCAAGCAGTGGTGGGATTCAAATAATTTAACAACTGAACGTATTGTCGAGGGCTTTCACGGCCGGAATCACTGGGGTGCTGTGTGGTTTCCAGGGTGTATGGCCGTGTTCTAGCAGCATTCTCTCCTCTGAAGATGCCAGCCACAGATGCAGGCGAAACGTCAGGAGAGAATGCTGCTAGAACATGGCCATACAGCCTGGAAACCACACAGCACCCCACTAACAACTGAATGTTTACAAGCACTATTTTAACAATTGGTTCTGCCGAAGTGGTGCGAACCGGCTGAATCCCACCACTGGTTCCAAGCATAGTAAACAGCACTGACCTTTGGTCTCTTCTTGGGAGCTTGGTGCACAGGGACGTAGCTGCCCCAACGACACCCTGGGCAAACACAATGGCTCACCCCAGCCCTGGGCGCCATCTAAGTAGGTCACATGAGGGGGCATTGCTGGGCTGCCTCCCTCCCTTGCAGCTGCCCCCTGCCACATGGAGTTCGGGGGCAGGGGTATAGTTGAACACTGAACCGGGCAGCATTTATCCAGGCTCTCTCCCCCCATGGATCTCCCCCATTATTGGCCATTTTGTCTCTTGTGGCTTCTTGGAATAGAGCCAACTCAATATTCCAGAGTTCGAAAAAAAAGGGGGGGGGGGATTAAGTAAGGCCTTTCCTGTTGCTTGGAACAAAAGCTTCCGTTTGCTAATTCATAACTTAATAGGAAACTTCTCCGAGATCCTCGGAAGGGCACCTTCACTTTGCTTTGAAACATGTAATTTAGAAAAAAAACGAGCCAGGTAATTGATTAATCAGATCAAAGCTACCCAGTTAATTGATTAAAATATTCAATTGCTTAGCAGTCCTAATAAAGAGTGGAAGCCAGGCCCCTGCAGTGAAATGGCAGGGAAGTGTACAGAAGGAGGCGGGAGTCTCCGTACGGCAAGCTTGTCTGGAGCTGTGCTGGTTGTCCGTCCTCACGTGGGGATTGGCTGCAGCGTTTGGGACTCTTTAGTTGGGAGAGGAGACGTCTGAGGGGGGATATGATTGAAGTCTATAAAATTATGCATGGGGTAGAAAATGTTGACAGGGAGACATTTTTCTCTCTTTCTCACAATACTAGAACCTGGGGGCATCCATTGAAAATGCTGGGGGGAAGAATTAGGACTAATAAAAGGAAACACTTCTTCATGCAACGTGTGATTGGTGTTTGGAATATGCTGCCACAGGAGGTGGTGATGGCCACCAACCTGAGCTTTAAAAGGGGCTTGGACAGATTTATGGAGGAGAAGTCCATTTATGGCTACCAATCTTGATCCTCTTTGATCTGAGATTGCAAATGCCTTAGCAGACCAGGTGCTCGGGAGCAGCAGCAGCAGAAGGCCATTGCTTTTACATTAAGGTGACCAGATGGTCACCTTTGTGAAACGGGACGGGCGGCCACGCACACACGGGCGGGGGAGGCTGCCGCACTGCCTTGCGCCCCAGAAGGCAGTGCGGCAGCCTTCCACAATCGGGACACTGGAAATAACCCGCAGGACGCAGGACAAATTGTTTGAAGGCGGGACTGTCCCGCCAAAAGCGGGACGTCTGTTCAGCCTATTTTACATCCTGCCTGTGAGCTCCCAAAGGCACCTGGTGGGCCACTGCGAGTAGCAGAGTGCTGGACTAGATGGACTCTGGTCGGATCCAGCAGGCTCGTTCTTATGTTCTTATGGCATTGCTGCTTGGCCTGTGCCGCCTCTCCCTCCCTCTGCAGCCTTCTTTGACCCTTGGGATTGTGCCCCCCTGTGGCCATAAAAACAGGGCAGCCAGGAGTGGGGGAAATCAGCAATAATTGCCCCCCTCGTCTTCCATGAGAGGAAGTAACTAATGCAAACAGAAAGGGAGTTTAGGGTCCAAACCAGGGCCGGGGGAAGGGGGGCAGGCCAATTTGGAGGGTTGGGCATGGAGTGTATCATTTGAATCCTGCCCCTGAAGGGACTTCTTGTCTTGGCACACCTGTTTTTGAGTGATTGTTCCTTTGGCACTCGGGCTCTACTGAAGCCTCCTTGGTGTTTGACAGGAAGCAAACGACTTGGGACTCGTCCGTCTCTTTCCACCTCTAATGATTCCTGACAGAAAATGCCTCTCACGAATGAACCATAAAACTGATAGTATGCCACTGCACTGGAATTGGGATGTTTCCCATTGTACAAAAAAATACATTTGGGGCAAGGGGGTGGGTGGGTTCGCCCCCAAGGCATCCAGGTAGATTATTCTTCTGTTTTGCTCCGATTCCTGCCCTGCGTCATGTAGGCAAAGCTGTTTGACAGGCAGCTCCTGTTTTCCACCGAGCTTGGCCATTAGGGACATGATCAGTGCTGTATGTCAACCTTTTCTTAGCTGTCTGTTTCCATATGTCGGAACCGTCCCAGAACAGCCTGTTTATGTAGAGCCGTGCATCCTGGGCGTCATGTGGCCCAAGTCATGTGGTTCTGGTGGAATGGAAAGGATACATTTGGTGACCCTTTCAGTGCACGTTCTTAAGTGAAGAAAAAATCAACCGGCCGCAATTGCTGCTAAAAAGCCCTTGCTTGTGATGTGCGGGGTGTGTGTGTGTCATATTCTGTTCCCCTCCCTGTATTTACTTGTTAGTATACTTTGTCTCTTTACCCATTGGCTGGGCTACTCCTAAAGTCTCCCCCTTTACAAAGCCCACCTTGCTTTCCACAATTGGGCATATATTATTTATGTCATCTTATGTCATCTTCAGAGATTTTGGTTGCTATTATCAACTAAGAAGAGTTTGGATTTATATCCCCCCTTTCTCTCCTGCAGGAGACTCAAAGGGGCTGACAATCTCCTTTCCCTTCCCCCCTCACAACAAACACCCTGTGAGGTGGGTGGGGCTGAGAGAGCTCCGAAGAACTGTGACTAGCCCAAGGTCACCCAGCTGGCGTGTGTGGGAGTGTACAGGCCAATCTGAATTCCTCAGATAAGCCTCCACAACTCAAGTGGCAGAGCTGGGAATCAAACCCGGTTCCTCCAGATCAGAGTGCACCTGCTCTTAGCCACTGCGCCACTAAGCCTTTATTCCACCCTTATCAAACGTTTTCTGAGCTTCTGCTAACTTCTTATCTCTAATGAGGGGCCCTGTTTTCCCAAACCTTCTGAAAAGCTCAGTGGCAGGCTGCCCCATGCGTTTCGTTTCTTCCAACTAAAGTAAGTTTCTGAAGCGCTTGGTGCCCTGTGAATTATTCTCAGATAACTTGTATAATTAAATACAATGGCTTAAAACCTTATCAGCTAGCTAGCATATCCATATCAGCAGCCACACCATCACAAGCAAGGCACTGTTTCATAGTGGTTAGAGTACTGGACTTAGATCTGGTTCACACATGCTGGAGACAGAGATGGGCAGAATGGCTTGCAGATGAAGGGACACATTTTGGAACGTCCTCCACCACGTTAAAAACTCCCTGTGAATAAAAAACCAGCACCACACATAATGGAAGGGAGTAGGACAGAAGTCAGCAACCTTATGGGAGCAACCTTAGGGAGCAGCAGTGGCGTAGGAGGTTAAGAGCTTGTGTATCTAATCTGGAGGAACCGGGTTTGATTCCCAGCTCTGCCGCCTGAGCTGTGGAGGCTTATCTGGGGAATTCAGATTAGTCTGTACACTCCCACACACGCCAGCTGGGTGACCTTGGGCTAGTCACAGTTCTTCTGAGCGCTCTCAGCCCCACCTACCTCACAAGGTGTTTGTTGTGAGGGGGGAAGGGCAATGAGATTGTAAGCCCCTTTGAGTCTCCTGCAGGAGAGAAAGGGGGAATATAAATCCAAACTCTTCTCTTTTTATGGCTTTGATGAGAGCACTATGTCAAGATTCAGAGGAAAGAACTGACCAAGAAACAGTATGAAAAAAAACTCATTGGCACAGTTAAAAACATGCAAAAATGTTAATGATAACTGACAAACTGCTTAATAATCCGTAAACTTTCTTTAGTCCAAATGTAACCTCAGCTTGTGAGTTCTGTGGGGCAGTACTTGGAATGAGTTGCAACAACAATTTTTAAACAACAAAATGGTTTACTTTTCTTTACAATTAACACTTTTAAAACATCAACATTTAACGTTACAATTCAAGGTCCTGTTCAGGTTGCATTTCAAGTCCTTCTATTTACAGTCTACTGATACTACCAAGTCCATTTCTTCTTGCAAGTGGGTTGGCTCCTGAAGACTCCAAGGGCTTGATGAACAGGTTGCAACATGATGAAGGTCTCCAGGAGAACTCTCACCCATTACAACCACAAAAGAAACCCTGAAACAATAAACTCCAACATTTACAACACAGCAAAAACAAACAACTACCTTCCCAGTAGTTCCCTACAATATTTCAATTACCTTAACAAGGTGTTAAGGGCTTATAGAAATCAAGGTCCGAGTCTGGTAGCCTTGTCTTCTGCAAAGAGCTCTTGCAGCCTTTCTGCTGCTCTGAGTCTCCACCCCCTTACTGGGTCAACCCATTCTGGGCCAACCCATTCTGGGCATGGGGGTTACACAAACACTGGCTATTGTGAATTTTTTTATTCGGAAGCAGCACTCAATAAGTAAGAAATAGAGATAAGAGCACACTCTGCAGTTTTTGGGCACAATGGCACAATTCTGTGCATGGTTTGCACCTGAATTACTGACAACTGATCCTCTGTGTCATTTCCCTTCTAGGAAAGCATCTTCAAGAAGCCTGTTAGTCCCAGAAAGAACTTTGCCTGCCATTTGCTTTGGGCAAAGGTTGTTCTAGCATCCTGCCTACCCCTTTGATATATCAGAACTCAGGACCTGTGTCCAACATGGCCCAAGGTGGGACAGTTATCAAGTCCCAGGGCTTATGATGAGGCATGCTACACCTGCCCTTCTCCCACTTGCTTGTGAGTCAGTGGGAAACTACAGGCATACATATAACTCTAATAATCTAGTAATCTTAAAATTATAACACTAATATCATTCAGAGAGAACGTTACACAGTTTTAAAATTCGTTACCTCCTAACCTTTAGTTATTAGGATAAATTATTGGGAGCTAGGGTCTGTACTACTGTTTGTACTTGCTGTTAAGTTGGATCCTAGTGCGTAATTACGCATCATTTCATGTTACGTTTTGCTCCAGTTCTGTTTTTCAGACTACTGGTTGGTTCTGCAACCCAAATCCTATTTCAGTGTTTACTTGTTGTTTGTATTGACTCCCCCTGTGTCGTCTGCCTTGAGTCCCAGTGAGAACGGTGGGCTAGAAATAGTGTAAATAAAATAAATAAATCCTTACTCAGCCACAATGCTCACAACATGACCTGGGGCCAGCAGGGGTCTGCAACCTGCGGCTCTCCAGATATTCATGGACTACAAACCCCATTAGCCCCTGCCAGCATTTGTAGTCCATGAATTTGTAGTCCATGAATATCTGGAGAGCCGCAGGTTGCAGACCCCTGGGCCAGTCACTTGCTCTTACCTTATTTGCTTCGTGTGGCTGTTGTTGTGAAGATAAAAGGAGAGGAAAAGATCCTGCATCTTGTCTTATGTTCCTTGGAGAAAGAATAATAATGATTTCTGCTGACCGCTATGAGTGGGCAAGCTCATCTGAACTGGTGCTAAGTCTCCTGCTCTTTCTATCCCTCCCTCCCTCTCTTCCCCACCTTAGGGGGGTCCCAGGAAAAAAGTGTGGTACCATCGTGTTTTCTGCCGAAGAGCTCAGCAATTGTCGGGTGAGTGCCTCTCTACATCCGGGGAGTAAACTTGCCAGGGCAGGGATGGGACATGGAAATAAGAATGTAGAAACAAGAATCCATGCTTGAGTGTTATGCACTCCCTTACACAGCATCCAGTCAAGGTTCACCATAGTTTACAGGACGACCTTTTTATTGAGATATCTACTGTGGGGTAGGAGCAGGAAAGGAGATGGCAGTGACACTGAGGGAGTGTTAAATCCCCCACAGAACACACCCGAAAGGAGTCTTTCTGCAGCGACTGTAGCGTGGGTTGGAGACATCTCAGCCAAAGAGGTGTGAGATTCTGGAGCCACTATCAGTAATCTTGCAAGTGCATCTGTACTTGAAGAGACTAACACAGACTGTGTGATGTTTTTGGGCAAGAGACACACTGGCACTGCATGCCTGGCTGTATTTAATATAAGGCTGTATTTAGGGCTATATTTGATGTAGGACTGCAGTCACTCAGATGCCAATGTTGTGGAAAAGAAGCCAGCAGGGAAGCAGGGATGGGCTTCACAAACAACCATTGCTTTCTAAAAATCAAGCTCCCATTCAAGTCTACTTCTGTGCCAAACTTTGCTTTTTGGACCCATTGATCTGAACGGAGAATGGACAGTTGGGAACTTTTGCCAATATTATTTCTAAATGGCATGTTGGATTCTCAGATGTCTAGCATCAGTTTCAGGTCTGCAAGCTGCCTGGATGAGAGACTTCTGGGAAGCCAAATCTGAGCTGTTCTGAGCTCCTTGGGGAAAGAACGGGTGATAAGTGTCATTGGCCCTTTCCGCACAAATCTGCTAAAACGTTTTTTTAAACATTTTCAATCCTCCCTACTGTTCGCACTCACCACCTTGAAATGATTTCCGGCAGCCATTACGTGATTTTTCCCTTTTTTAAGTTCTGTGTTGAATCAATGCTTCAATGATTCTCAGTTTCTTGCTGCATTTTATATTCCTCATATCCGTGGTGGCAAACCTTTGGCACTCCAGATGTTATGGACTACAATTCCCATTAGCCATGCTGGCAGGGACTGATGGGAATTGTAGTCCATAACACCTGGAGTGCCAAAGGTTCGCCACCACTGCCTCATATACTCAGTGCTTCAAGATTGACACCCCCCCCCCAATAAAAGAACAAAGAAATGCTGCAGATAAACGGACTAGGGCCGTGGTGGCAAACCTATGGCACTTCAGCTGTTCATGGACTACAATTCCCATCAGCCCCTGCCAGCACAGCCAATTAGCCATCTTGGCAGGGACTGATGGGAATTGTAGTCCACGAACATCTGGAGTGCCATAGGTTCGCCACCACTGGACTAGGGGAAACTGAGTGAGCTCAGAAGATGGCGCCGAGGAGGAAGTTCAGGGAAGCAGAGAAGTGTGGGAAACATAGTCAATAGATCGTACAGATGCATGGAAGATGTTTTCAAAACCTTTCAGCCGGAGAATTGTTTTAAAAGGGGATTCATTTAAAACATTTTGAGGCTAGAAAGAAAACCTTTTGGTGTAAACACAAAGTGAAACTCCATTGAGGAAACATTTTTTTCCTGCCTCAAAACGTTTTAAATGAATTTGAACAGTTGTTTGGAGGGAGCTGAAAGATCTTTCAATGGCCTGTACCGAGTATGTATCAGCCAGTGAGTTTGTTCTCTGGGCTAGATATGGTATCCAAAAGGAAAACTGTACATTTTCCCTACATATTCCTTTCTAGAGGAAGGAGAGATGATTTTCACCACAACTTGGCAACTTATATGAAACATCTCACTGGGGGAGGATTTTTTTTTTAATGGAAATACTTGTTCAGTTTTGTAAAATAAATCTATCTGTGCAAAATGGGAAAAGATGATGGAAAACTTCAGCGTTAAATCCCCGAAGTATCCGCTCTCCAAATGTATATGTTCATTCTGAGCTGCCTAAGCTTTGATGTCGAGGCAATCCCGGTAGTATTCATCCGACATGAAAGCCGGAAAGATCGCGTTTCTTCTTTCCGAATCCCTTCTTTCTTATATCCAGTGTTTAAGAGGAGGCTTTCCTCAAGGGGCAGGAAAAGACGAAGGGATCTCTCCATTAAAGGGAGACCTGCTAATGGAACGTTCCCTTTAAACCGCTGCCCGAAATAATCGCTGGGCAAACACAGCTCTGTGTTGATACCCAGAGACACACTAGGCACAGTTGGCTTAGCTATTCCGTGGCCTGGAATTAAGGGCCCCACGGCTCGGGGACCATCTGCTCCGTGGAAAACAGGGCCCGTAACTTCGACAGATTTCTTATGGCTGAGCTGCTGCATGTTAGTTCATCCTGTCTTACCCAGCTACTTCACAGGTCTTCCTTCTCATTCTCTGTCATTTTCTTCCCAAACACTGATTGCTACCACAGCCTCGCAGAGTACCTTTTACCTCAATGTGCTTTGATCAGCATCGTTTTGAGCTGTAAAACCCACTTTGATCATCTTTTCTTCTCCATTTTACCTCGTTCGTTGACAGTCTGACCAGTTCTCAAAACCAGTGCCTTGGTGCTGAGGGCTGCCCTTTTTCCCACCCACGCTCTCCATTTCCTCCGGGTTCCCATACTACCCATTACTGCTCTCAATACTCTAATCACCACCATGTCGCCTCGGTCTGATCTAGCTTTTTCTCTTCCAGGACATTGTCACCATGCAACTGTGCGCCAACAAGCTTGACAAGAAAGATTTCTTCGGCAAATCCGACCCCTTCCTTGTTTTCTACCGCAGCAACGAGGATGGCACGTACGCAAGAAATAACCCCCTATGGGACCATCATGGCGCCCAGCCTACATGGCACACTGGCAGACTTGTGCTCCCAGGGCATGCAGTGGCCTTCCTAGTATCACTTGACTCCCCTTCATTCACAATAGGGTTGCCAGCCGCCAGGTGGTGGTTGGCAGTTGGCATAGCTGAGGGGAGCCTGGGGGGAATCGAGCTCCAAGCACCACTTCCTAGGGCACAGGTGTCAAACTTGCGGCCCTCCAGATGTTCATGAACTACAAATTCCCATCAGCCCTTACCAGTATAGCCAATGCTCATGTTGGAAGGGACTGATGGGAATTGCAGTTCATGAACATCTGGAGGGCCGCGAGTTTGACACCCCTGTCCTAGGGGCACATGGCAGGGCAGAGCCCCCCCATCTCCAACCAAAGATAGGAGCAGGGCCGGCCAGCTCACCTCACCCCTGATCCCCATGAGGCAGTCTGGAGCAGCAAGAGCCCATTTGAGCCAGGCCTCAGCAAGACTCAGACTGAGCTTGGCTGATGTTGGCCCTCTACCTTTATCCTGTTGGCTCCTTCCACCTCCAGTCAGGTGGAGTTTGGGGGAGGAGCCATCAGTATAAAGCTGGAGGGTCAAGAGCAGCCGAGCTCAGTCTGAGTCTGGGTAAGGCCAGGCTCAAATGGGCCCTTGCCGCTCCCGACCTCCTCATGAGGATCAAGGGTGGGACGAGCTGGCTGGCCCTTCTCCTGACCTCCACATGGAGATTGGGGGTGAGGTGAGCCCTACTCACTGGCACTCAACCACATGCTGCCCCAAACTCCTCAGGCAAGGAGGCAAGGTGCAGCTGTATGTGTGTGTGTGTGTGTGTGTGTGCTGCCATTTTATTTAGCTATACCACTGGCAGTTGGAGATCTTCTGGAATGACAACTGATTTCCAGGCTACAGAGATTTGTTCATCTGGAGAAAATGGCTGCTTTAGAAGATGGACTTTATGTAAGGTGACCAGGTGGTCGCACAGCACAGCCCAGTTCCGGGGACGGGGGGTAGGCGGCCGTGCACACGCTCGCAGCCACAGGAGCGCACTGCCTTCTGGGGCGTTCTTGTTTCCCGCCCTGTGACAGGGCGGGAAACAGGAGCGCCCCAGAAGGCCATGGGCTCCTGCGGCCTCGCGCAGGAGGCTGCCGCACTGCCTTGCGCTCCAGAAGGCAGTGCGGCAGCCTTCAAAGCAACAGGACACTTGAAAAAAAACCCGCGGGGGCGCAGGGACAAAATTAATGTTTTTGTCCAGGCGGGACTGTCCCACCAAAAGCAGGACGTCTGGTCAGCCTAACTTTATGGCATTATATTCTGCAGTCCCTCCCATTCTCAAACCCCACCCTTCTCAAGCTCCGCCCTCAAAATCTCCTGGTATTTCCCAACCTGGATCTGGCAGCCCTAATTCATAGACAGATGCACCTTCACTAGGAGCCCACGAGGAAAAGGATGACATATATATCTAATAAAATAAAACAAATAAGAAGCTTCCTCCATGAAAGGAAGCAGTCCTGTCAATAGGCCTGTAATTCTGCTGGCCTTGTTGATTCTTTCTGGCTTCTCACCAGGAGACTGATTGGAGGGCTGCACTGAAATTTGGCTGCAGGCTTCACAATTAGGGTTTCCGGCTTCCCGGAGGGACGGGGATCTCCCAAAATTAGAACTGATTTCCAGATGACCTTGGGAAACCACCCCTTGATCAGCTCCCCTGGAGAACATGGAGGGCTGTGTGGCATTGCACTCCACCCAAGTCTCATCACTCCCAAAAAAACCTCCGTTCCCAAAATGTCCAGATATTTCCCAACACAGAGTTGGCAACTCTGTTCGTTGTTCTCCTCCATGTGCCACAGTTTCTCCTGCATCAATAGCTACAAACTTCCAAATCAAGTTAGGGCAGTGATGGTGAACCTTTTCAAGACCGAGTGCCCAAATTGCAACCCAAAACCCACTTATTTATTGCAAAGTGCCAACACGGCAATTTAACCTGAATACTAAGGTTTTAGTTTAGAAAAAATGGTTGGCTCCAAGGTGCGCATTACTCGGGAGTAAGTTTGGTGGTAGTCGGTGGCCTTGCTTTGAAGCAACCATGCAATGCTTCGAATGGGTGAATCAGGACCCTAGGAGGGTTTAGAAGCAAGCCCCATTGCCAGCAACTGAACTTACTCCCAAGTAAAGGATTGCACTTTAGTTCTTCCCATGAAAAGCAGTGGGGTTTAACAGCACTTAACAGGGTTACCTACATGTCGTGCCCAGCGGCTCAGGCCAGCCTAGATGTGTGTGGGGTGGGACGTTTTTCCGCCCTCCACATGATGAACTCTGTGCACATCTGCCCACAGAGAGGGCTCTGAGTGCCACCTCTGGCACCCGTGTCATAGGTTCGCCACCACTGAGTTAGGAGGATGTGGCCTTTCTATTAGGCAAGATCACTTACAGGAGAAGAGGCTTTGCCTTTGTTTTATGTAAAAGGCTCTGAGACTGGGGAAATTCCTAGAGTGGCTCCAAGGTGCTGTGATGTCACATCTAGGATGGGTTGCCATCCTCCAGGTGGGACCGGGAGATCTTCCAGAATTACTCCTGATCTCTAGACCTCTTTTCCCAGGAGAAAGAGGCTTCTTTGGAGGGTGGGTTCTATGGCATTATACCTTGTTGAGGTCTCTGCCCACCCTCAGTCTTACCTTTCCCAGGTTCTGCCCCTACATTTCTAGGAGTTTTCCAATGTGGAGCTGGCAGCCAATCATCCCAGTAATCATCTGGAAGTTACGGCACAGTCTTCATGATTCTCCTCAGACTCCACCGTCTCCAAGCTCTTAGGACAGTGGTGGCTAACCTTTGGCACTCCAGATGTTATGGACTACAATTCCCATCAGCCCCTTTCAGCATGGCCAATTGGCCATGCTGGAAGGGGCTGATGGGAATTGTAGTCCATAACATCTGGAGTGCCAAAGGTTAGCCACCACGGTCTTAGGATTTCAGACAAAGGGCTGGCAACCCTACAGTGCATAAGAGAAATTTAAAGGAGCGGAGGGGCTGAAGCTCAGAACTAGCTAGTGGGGGGCTTTTTTAGGCTAGAGGCCTGGGTTTGTGTCTGCCCTTTCCCAGCTCCCACCGCAATTTATTTGTTTGTTTGTTTGGAAAACACATGCCCCACCTTCTCCTATATTTGAGGTGATTTGCATGGATCGAATGTACAAGCTGAAGGACAATAACACAGTAAAATATGGTGCATTTGAACGATATGGCCAATAACAATCCACAGTTCAAATTGTTCCAGTGCCCACACATAGATCCATAAAATAAGCTCATCGAGTAGATCCAATCTTGAAAGAAATCATTCTTTTCCACGCTCGCTTCCTGTGCCCGCCTGCCATGACCTCTCTCTCTGCTTTTAGGTTCACCATCTGCCACAAGACAGAGGTGGTGAAGAACAACCTGAACCCTGTGTGGCAGCCGTTCTCCATCCCCGTGCGTGCCCTGTGCAACGGGGACTATGACAGGTCAGAGCTTGGCTGGGGGTATGGTCAGTGATGGGATTCAAATAATGTAACAACCAGTTCCAGTGGTGGGATTCAAATAATTTAACAACTGGTTGTTTACAAGCACCATTTTAACAACCGGTTCTGCCAAAGTGGTGCAAACCTGCTGAATCCCACCACTGGGTATGGTGCATTCAGGAGGAGGCCTTCATTCACCTAACCAACAGCAACTCCATTAGCCTCGTCTGTTTGGGAGGAGGAAGGAAAGGCAGTTCTGCCCCCTACTCGGGAGGAACCTGATAGTGGCTATCCACTCTACTGCTTCTAGCATTTCCTTCAGTTTTAACCTGAGGATCAAAACGATCCCCAAGTTGGAAACCTTTCCGCAAAAGTAATCTTTGTTCTCCTCCTGTTTGTTATTTGTGTTCCAGGACAGTGAAAATTGACGTGTACGACTGGGACCGAGACGGCAGGTGAGGCAGAGCGATTCTATGTGATCCGGCAGCCGTCTTTCATTCTGAGGGGGAGCCATTAGACCAGTGATGGCGAGCCTTTTCGAGACCAAGTGCCCAAATTGCAACCCAAAACCCACTTATTTATTGCAAAGTGCCAACATGGCAATTTAACCTGAATACTGAGGTTTTAGTATGGAAAAAACGGTTGGCTCCGAGGCGTGTGTTACTCGGGAATAAGCTTGGTGGTAGTCAGTAGCTTTGCTTTGAAGCAACCATGCAACTCTTCCAATGGGTGAACTTCACTGACCCTCGGGGAAGCAAGCCTTCCTACATTGCCAGCAAACCTTAAGGCACCTGTTGGTAATAATACTCTTTACCCCCCAGGTAAAGAATAAGCGCTTTAATTCTTCGCATGAAAAACCAGTGAGGTTTAACCAAACGCGCCTTTTAACAGGAGTTACCTACTTCCCCAAAATCTTAGGTCTTAGGTTTTAATGGTAATAATCGCGCAGCCCAGCGGCCCCAGGGCCAGCTCTAGGATCAGGGCTGGACTCAGACGGATCCTGTTTCTTTTGGTAGGGATACAGTCCCGCCTCCAAACAATTCTGTGGTCCCGGCCATTCCATTTGAATTGTCTCCTGATTTGCACGGGAGACTGCGCGTGCACTGCCTTCTGGGGTGCAAGGCAGTAAGCGCAGATACCCTCGCGACTGGGCTGCTGGCGAAAGAGCACTGTTTTCTGGGGGCTTAGCCGTTTCCCGCTCTGTCAGCAGAGGCGGGAAACAAGCAAGCCCCTAGAGGCAGGCGACTTTGTCCTGCGCTAAAGGGCCAGTAAGCGCATGCAGCCGCCTACCCCCCGTCCCGGTTTACAAAGGTGACCATCTGGTCACCTTAGCCTAGATGTGGGAGTGGGGGTGACTCTGTTTGCATGTGCCCCCAGAGAGGGTTCTGAGTGCCACCTCTGGCACTCGTGCCATAGGTTCACCACCACTGCATTAGACCAAGGAGCCAGCAGGCCAAGGAGGCAGAATTTTAAATTGCACCGCTATAAAAATGATATGGGCAAAATCGCATTTCCTGATACTCCCTTGTAGTGAGAGATTCTCCCTTGCACCCTTTCGAAGACTCTGCTCTGTACCGTTTTCAAGGTTCTGCCTGGACAAAAACCGACTAGCCACAGAGATCTCCAGGATTGATCACATTAAAGAAACTTTTCTGCCCCAAACGCTGCTAATGCAGAAATTTAGGGAACGAGTCCATTCTTTTGAACTGTTAGCCAGCAAACCAAACAGGATACCTGCACAAACGTTTATCTTTCATTCCGCAAAGAAAAGATTGTTTTTTATTGAGCAAGACAAAAAAAAGAAGCCTCAAAAGAATTAATCGCACAGAAATTGTGGAAATGCCTGCTAAAACTATAGGCATTCCTACCATTGCTTAACTATATTATAGCCAGTGATAGTTTAAAGGCAAATTAGGTTTCAGCTTTGGTCTCACTGGTTTCCGGGATCATCAAAATAGTCTGTTACCCAAAATCTCCCCAATATATCTTACGTCTTCTCCTGATACTTCCAGCTAGAGAAGTCTGATTTGCTTGTCACAAGAAAGCTTATTTTAAGAAAAAATATCAGTCCTGCCTGTCTTTAAATTTGATTTATCACAATCATGTGGCTATTTCTAGATATCTGATTGGTTACTGCTAAATAACAGATAAGCAACATAAATGTAGTTAGCCAACCAGCAGGTGCAAAAGAGATCATCTGACATAACAAGATGGCCAACCACAACTCTTAAAAAGCAATTTATCTAACCTTTTTCTATAAAAGTTTCAACTAACTGTCCAAGATAAAAGGAAGTTCTAAGCAACAGATGAGTAATCTCTTAGTCAAACTTGTAAACTGAGCAAGAAAAAGGAAGTGATACCATTGCAACACAATGCCTCTGTATAAAAATATCCCTGGAGATGATAAACATGCTAACCTGAAGGAGGGTTACATTAAACCTTCCTTCTTCCATTGTGTTAGTTTTTTAGGTGAGGGAACATTTAAAATTATCAACACCAGCAGGGGAAAGTAGCATAGGTTCCTGGCTATATTGTGAAACCATTGTTCAGAATTCTGGGTTGCAAGAAGGAATTCTCACCTATTCAACTATTAAAACTGTTGTTCGTTTAACTATTGGTCAAAACTGGTGGCCCTTCTCTAAAGGTGTTGGTCAGAATCATAGTTCGGGCCACAGGGAAAGAAGAAAATTACTGGAAAATAATTTAGAAGAAGAAGAGAGTTTGGATTTATATCCCCCCTTTCTCTCCTGTAAGGAGACTCAAAAGGGCTTACAATCTCCTTTCCCTCCTGCCCCCACAACAAACACCCTGTGAGGTGGATGGGGCTGAGAGAGCTCTGAAGAACTGTGACTAGCCCAAGGCCACCCAGCTGGCGTGTGCTGGAGTGCACAAGCTAATCTGGTTCACCAGATAAGCCTCCACAGCTCAATTGGCAGAGTGGGGAATCAAACCCAGTTCTCCAGATGACATTTTAGATGACAGTTAATAGTAAAATGAGATTGGAATTAGCAGGGAGGGTTTGTGGCTGAGAGACCTGACCCAAGATGTATAAGTTGGGGGGGTGCATACCATGTTTACAAACGAGTAGAGAGTCTAATAAACTCAAGGACCATTGAGAAAGGGGCTTTATGTCTGGGCATAAATTAACAAAAGATTTCAGATAAGCAACAGAGGGGCAGGTAGACAGGGATATCCTCGGGCAAAACAGAAATGTAGCTCTGTGTTGCAGGTTCCCTGAGGACATCTTCTGTTGCTTTTTGCAGCACTATTTTCATCCCTGCTTTCAAGTTTCTCATGAAAAGTCAGGCCTTGATTTTAAAAAAGCCCCAGTTTTTAAGGCACCGCAAGACTCTTCACTATTTCAGATCATGTTACATGATAGACCTTTATCCCACCCACCCCCCGGCCGGTTGTGCGACCACACTGTGTTCAGTTCTGGTCGCCACATCTCAAAAAAGGATATCGAAGAGATAGAAAAAGTGCAGAGAAGGGCAACGAGGATGATTGAGGGATTGGAGCACCTTCCTTATGAGGAGAGGCTGCAGCGGTTGGAGAGGAGACGTCTGAGGGAGGATATGATTGAAGTCTATAAAATTATGCATGGGGTAGAAAATGTGGACAGAGAGACATTTTTCTCTCTTTCTCACAATACTAGAACCAGGGGGCATTCATTGAAAATGCTGGGGGGGGGGGGGGATTAGGACTAATCAAAGGAAACACTTCTTCACGCAACATGTGATATCACATGTGATTTTGAATATGCTGCCACAGGAGGTGGTGATGGCCACTAACCTGGATAGCTTTAAAAAGGGCTTGGACAGATTTATAGAGGAGAAGTCAATCTATGGCTACCAATCTTTATCCTCCTTGATCTCAGATTACAAATGCCTTAACAGACCAGGTGCTCAGGAGCAGCAGCCGCAGAAGGCCATTGCTTTCACATCCTGCATGTGAGCTCCCAAAGGCACCTGGTGGGCCACTGCGAGTAGCAGAGTGCTGGACTAGATGGACTCTGGTCTGATTCAGCTGGCTCTTTCTTATGTTCTTATGGTTTCCGGAGCCCAGTGGAAGCCACACTCTTTGAGACGGATCGTCTTATCCAGCAGAAAACGAGGGGGCAGATGGAACTGCCCTCGTTCAGAGGACCGGGAGGGAAGGAGTGATCCTGTCAATCTCCCCGTTTTGAATATATTTAAAAAAGCAGGAAGCTGGGCTCATTTGGGGGACCTTTAGCAAGATGCTTTCTGCTTCACCCCCTTTCCCTGGGTTTCTTCCTCTGGTGCTTGGGCCAATGAACAGCTGTGCTGGCTAAGATTAGCAGCTGCTGCTCACTCATTGGCTTCTCCCACTGGCTGGCAGCTGCTGCTGCTCCACATGGCCATCATTTCTGGCTCGGACAAGTGAGCAAACAGGCCTGGAGTAGCTATGCCTGCCTTCTGCCTGGCCATGGAGGAGGAGAGGAAAAGGAGAAGCTATTGCGCCCTCCTGTGGTGGCAGCAGCATGCACGCCAAAGGATGGAGGAAGGGTGGGAAAATGCAATCCCAGTGGCCCCTTCCGCACATGCGGAATAATGCACTTTCAATCCACTTTCACAATTGTTTGCAAGTGGATTTTGCTGTTCTGCACAGGAAAACCCAGCGGCAAAGTGGATTGAAAGGGCATTATTCTGCATGTGCGGAAGGGGCCGGTGTGTGAGGACAGATCAGTGGCTGCCACTACCCAGAGGCCATTGCAATCATTGCTACTGAACAGTTGCAGACCCTCTGTAGGCCATTCACGTGTGACCTGGGCCCACCCTGATGTTGGCCTCAAGGCAGGAAAGGTTTTACCTAGCTTCCAGTGGGCTAATTTCTAAGGTGACGAGGGGGGGTGCATGACGCACCAGGCGCGCACCGGTGCGGGGTGTAATGGGCTGCCTCCAGGGGCTGGGCTATGCGTGCCCCAGGGCATGCCTCCTTCCTCGCTACTTGCCTCCTGATCTAGCTTCCATTATCATTATTCTAGTTTCTCTCCACTTGCGATGGCTTCCTCGTGGAGATATCCCTGTCCTGGAGATCTGGAGCTTAGGCCCACCTGGGTATGTTCTTAACTGTATGTCATGTTTTCCCCAGGTTCACCCTGGGTCCTTGAAATCAGATGTGTAATTGGAGTTTTCAGTTCCTGTGCCCATGCAGCCCCACTTTGGATTGGGACTGTTGCAGGCACGGAGAGGATGCTCACACCTTCCTCCTGAGCTGTTTTCCCAAACTGAAATGGTTTGGAGCGAGCACTGTTTGCCCTGAGTAGCCTTTCAGCACATATGCAGTCCTCCTATGGGGCAAATAGTGCCCTGCTCAGATGGTTTGAGGTTAGGAAAACAGCACAAAGGGGGAAGGCTGAAGTTGTGGACAGTGTCCAAATCAGGGCCTCCAGGGGGAAATCAGTTCTCACCAGTGGGACACGCGACTGGAGGCTTACAGTTCAGGTGTAGCAAGCAGCGACCCAGCACATCAAACACTGCAAGGTGTCATTTGGATCTTAGATAAAGAAGAATCTCGCTTGTGGATTGGTGAAGGTGGAGCAGATGGTTCAAATTTGCTACGGGAGAAAGCTAGATTCATGAATTCCTGGGCTCCTCCTCAAAGCTCAGGTAAACCTTGCCAGGGGGGTTAGTTTGCACATGCAATTATAGGCTATCTCTGCTTCTTCCTCTGTTTTTGCTCTGCAGCCACGATTTCATTGGAGAGTTTGCGACAAGCTACAGGGAGCTCTCTCGTGCCCAGAGCCAGTTCACTGTATACGAGGTGAGCACCTCTTAACTGGAAATCCACTGTCATAAACACTAGTTCCTTGCGCAATGGATAACATATCTTGGATTAATATATCAGGCATCCAGTGTGGAATTGTATGCTGATGTTGGACCTAAGAATTCATTCATTCATTCATTCATTCATTCATTCATTCATTCATTCTTTCTTTCTTTCTTTCTTTCTTTCTTTCTTTCTTTCTTTCTTTCTTTCTTTCTTTCTTTCTTTCTTTCTTTCTTTCTTTCTTTCTTTTTTTAACAAAGCAAGGCCAGTACTGGATCATCTGTAGACAGAGAAACTACAGAGTTTTCCAAGATTCCTCTCCATTATTGTAAACCTCTTCTTTTTTTAAAAAAAATTTTTATTGATATTTTGGGTTATTACAGATTTATATTATACATCTTTATATTCCATCCTCCATATCCTTTTCCCCCCTCCCCCTTCTTCTTTTCTTCTTTAAATGTGCAAGCAGCAGGTCCATTCTTTCTAATCTTTTCCAGTTTTCTTCCAATTTCGTTTAACCAGTCTTTGAATTCAGTCCAAATCCACTTCATATCTTTTTGTTTTTCTTGCCATATTTGGTTTCTTGACATTATGTCAAAAATTTCCAATTATATTTGTTCCCATATATATTCCAACCATTTCTGTATTGTCCAAATTCTTTTGTCCTTCCACCCTAATGCTATTACTGCAGGGGCCGCTCTGATAATAAGTTTAAATAGCTTTCTCTTTCTTTGTTCTATTATTGTATAATCCAGTATGCCTATAAATAATAGATCTATATTTATCTTTATTTTTACATTCACATATTTTTCCATATACATTATTGTAAACCTCTTCTGACATTCAGAAAAATAACTCCCGATGGTAGGACCCGCACAGTTTGAATTAGGGGGCTGCAGTAAAGCAGGAGAAGGTGTTGAAACCCCTCCTTCTTCTGAAGGTCTCGGGAGGGCTGGTCTCACCCTTTCCCCGCACCTCACTGCAGCTCTCTGACTGGCCTGCAAGGTTGTCAATCTCCAAGAGAAATTCTCCTAGAATTACCACTCATCTCCAAACCTCAGAGGTCAGTTCCCCTGGAGGAAACAGCAGCTTTGGAGGAGAGTGTCTATGGTATACCATAGACCCCAGGTCAAACTCCTCCCCAGATTCCCCTTCCACAGTAACTGCCCATAAATCTCCACAAAATTCCCCAGAACTAGAAGCAATCACAGAAGTAAGACTGGAGCCTGGTTTTTGCCCCAGCAAAGACCCAGAGAAGGACTGGAAGCACTTCTAGGTAGTGCAAGCTTGACAGAACTGTGGGGCTGGAAAGCAGAATAGCCAGATACTGTGTTCTTGGTTGTGATTCTGTTCTCAAGCAGATCTTCTCACAGATGGTCAGGATATGTAATATAAGAAGCTTTCCACCGTCTAGTAGTAACGGTTTCGTAGTTAAGGAACACACAGGAGCCAGGGCATTATGTACAACATCCCCCAAACGATGAAGTATTAAGATATCTCAGTGCCTTGTGACTTAAAAATATGTTTTTCTTCCCTTTATAAACAAAGCTGCAGATACCATGGAATGGTGTAGTGCAGGAGTTCTGCAACCTGCGGCTCTCCAGGTGTTCATGGACTACAATTCCCATCAGCCCCTGCCAGCTTGGCCAATTGGCCATGCTGGCAGGGGCTGATGGGATTTGTTGTCCATGAACATCTGGAGAGCTGCAGGTTGCAGACCCCTGGTGTAGTGGCTTGAATGTTCCACTAGGACCAGGGAAACCTAGGCTCAAATTGCCCCCCTGCCATAAAGCTCACTGGATGACCTTGCTGGGTCACTCTTGGTCTAACCTACCTCATAGAAGAAGAAGAGAAGAGTTTGGACTTATATCCCCCCTTTCTCTCCTGCAGGAGACTCAAAGGGACTGACAATCTCCTTGCCCTTCCCCCCTCACAACAAACACCCTGTGAGGTAGGTGGGGCTGAGAGAGCTCCAAAAAGCTATGACTAGCCCAAGGTCACCCAGCTGGCGTGTGTGGGAGTGTACAGGCTATTCTGAATTCCCCAGATAAGCCTCCACAGCTCAGGTGGCAGAGCTGGGAATCAAACCCGGTTCCTCCAGATTAGATACACGAGCTCTTAACCTCCTATGCCACTGCTGCTCCTGGTTCCTGGTTTAGCGATTTTCAAAAATCCTGGGTTGAGGGAAATAAAATGAGGCAAACTTGTTTTGGGGGATGGCGAAGTCCCCCCCCCCCCCCCGGAAAAAAGACCCCTGTTTGTATTGCGCCTTACACCCGTTATATTTGCCCTGTTTGGAATCCCCTGATGAGATTGTGGGGACTGTGGAACTGAGTTGCAGGTTGTCATGGAAATAACATCAGTAATGACAGGTTAGGGCACAGAATGGGGGCTGTGACACAGGCCTAGTGGAGACTCACCTCTCCCTTCTGCTCCAACTCTAGGTTTTGAATCCTAGGAAGAAATGCAAGAAAAAGAAATACGTTAACTCGGGAACTGTGAGTATGAGATACCTTCACCTCACTTCCTGCCACCCCTTTCCCCAATACAAGATAGCCATAATTGTCCCTCTCTGGAAATGCTTGACTTGCACTATTCCTACAGGACTGTCTTTCCAGACATGAACTCTGGCAAACATTATGTTCTGCGAGTGAAAAACTACTGGAGATCCCTGGTTTAAAAGAGGTCCGGCTACCCTCAACCAAGGCCAGGGCCTTTTCAGCCCTGGCCCCAACCTGGTGAAATGCTCTGTCCAGTGAGACCAGCACCCTGTGGGATCTGATGTAAATCCACAGGGCCTGTCAGACAATGCTTTCCCACCAGGCCTATGATTGAGGAGACTACAGCTTCCCATCAGTCTGACCTCCCCCCCCCCCAAATACTACTTTCTCAGTGCCATAAAGTTAGAAAGTTTTGATATTTTTGATATTTTTAAATAATCTTAATGTTTTAAAATATATTTATATTGTGTTTAAATGTATTTATATTGGTTAAGCTTTAAATGATTTGTTATGGAAATGTTGTGAACTGCCCTGAGCCCATTGTGGAAGGGTGGCATACAAGACCAATACATAAATAAATAAGATGTGGATTGCTGTTTCATCCCAGGACCGCAGCAAATGCTATTCAGCAAGCCTCAGTTTTCCTACCTGGAAAATAGAGCACAGTGCATGTACAGCCTTCTTCACAAGGCTGTGTAGGGATAAGTGAAATAAGGAGGCATGCCCAGGATAATTTAAGGACTGGGTTATAGCCTTAGTATCTCTCTATGGATGAGACTGCTTAAAATCAGAGCGGTAAAAGAGTGATATAAAAGGACTAGAGTGGAGATTCTGAGCAGTTTTGTAGTGGTTGTAAGCACTGAGTCAAGACACTTGGTAGCGGTAGTTAATCAGAATTGCGGTCATTAATCCTGATTAGTCAAAGCAGAGCATTTAACATGAAGCACAAACAGTAAAACTGTTATATAAATTGATGTGTCCATCTGAAGACTCAATGTGTCTAGGGGGCTACATAGGTTGGGTCTGGGTTCCCACCCTGTGTCAGATGTAACACAATCACACAATCCCTCAGTTCCTGTGTTCGTTGTGCCTGATCAGGACCATCGGGCGTATGGATAAGGGCTTCATCCTCCTCCCCTGCCCCCTTTTCCCCAGACTGAAACCACCCCGGTGTCATTTGAAACTGCACTGTAAATGAACATGTGGTTTCCCCCCCATCGCACCTCCAGGGCCATTTCAGGCTGAGTCAAGGGTCCCGGGGAGAATGCTGAAGCCACTACTCCAAACACCATGGTCCTGATGCTAAAGGTGCACCACGCACTCAGGAATTGAGAACACACAACTCAAGTCTCATTGGTTGATGTCTAACACTGAGTGGGGTCCCGTGCCCAACCTGGAATAGTTGAATCATTGGTGATTTCTTCACTGGTGATTAATCCTGGGATAGTCACCTAAAATATCCAGGTTCCCTCGAGATCTCCTCACAGCCAAACCATGGAACACAGATCAGTCCTGTTTCTGGCACTCCTCCCACCCCCTTATCACAGGATTTTCCTGGACCTGCTTGTATGTGCACCTTTTTGAAAAAACACTCCAATGGGAGCTAATAGGACAGTGATGGCGAACCTTTTTGAGACCGAGTGCCCAAATTGCAACCCAAACTCCACTCAATTATTGCAAAGTGCCAACCTGGCAATTTAACCTGAATGCTGAGGTTTGGTTTATCAAAAAACGGTTGGCTCCCTCTTCCTCCGCCCCACCTGCTTGAGCAGGGGCCAGCCTGCTCTAGCCTCCAGCAAGTCCCACATGCATCACTCTATGTCTCTCCAGCATCTCTGCCTCCTCTGCACCCCCCCCCCCCTCAGGCAGCAGCCACCTGGAGCACAGGCACCAGGTCCACCAGCCGAGTCCTCCCTGCTTACCGTGGTGCGCGCACGATGTGCTCAGCAGCCCAGGCCAGCCTAGATGTGTGTGGGGGTGGGGGTGGTGGATTTCTTCCTCATTCCCACATGACAAACTCCAGCGCTGCGTCTACAGAGAGAAGGTTCGAAAAGCCACCCTCTGGCACCAAGGCTTGCCATAGGTTCGCCATCACTGTAATAGGAGATGGGGGCTACACATTTGAGGCCCCCTTTGCCCACCATGAACCAAACTTCTCCAAATCTGGGTGGTATCATCAGGAGGGTCTCCTAAAAATACTCTGAAATTGTGGTGCTGCTAGCTTAACAATTGCACCCCTGACAGCAGGCACCCTCCCAAGGGGCAGGCCTAGATGTCTTCATTAGAAACATGCTGCAGTGAGGATGTTGGAGCCTGGATGAAACGGTGCCAATTCTTTTGAAACTTGGTTGTACCTAGACTACATTTTCAGTGGGAATGTGGCCATAGAGTTGAAAAAGACCACAAGGGCCATCACGTCCAACCCCCTGCCATGCAGGAAGACACGATCAAAGCACTCCCAACAGATGGCCTTTCCAGCCTTTGCTTAAAAACCTCCAAAGGAGACTCCACACACACACACACACACCCGCCCCCAGGCAGCATAGTCCACTGTTGAACAACCTTTACCATCAAAGCTGTGTGCTCAGTAATCTGACACGCCGTCACACCTTAATATGACCAAAATGGGCAGACCTTACAAGGCTATAGGGCACACAGTACATCAGGGTGCTGCTGGAGATTGCACCCCTTCTCCCTCCTTCAGCAGTGGGGCACTTCAGTCGGAAAGCTAACTGAAGGAGGACATAGGGGCTGTCCCCACTACAGAAGGGAGCTAAGGTCGACTCAGTTCCCTTCAGTGGAGGGTGATTCCAGGCTGTCCCCACAGCAACTGAGTTGGCCCCCTGGAACCGAGCTAAGTGGGCGGGATAATCTTGCAGGTCTGTTCTCTGGCCCCTCGATCGCGGATTGGCACCTCTGTGTTAATGCAAGGAAACAGGGAGCCGCTCTTTTAAAAAAAACAGTTTTTACAGTTTACAGTTTACACTTACATGCGCTTTCTTCCCACCATGACTCTCCATTCTGCGCATGCCACAAAAGCGGCTCGTGATTGATTGAACGGATGAGGTGTCATTTCGATGCTTCCCCACTTCGAAACTTTGAAGCGGTATCGACCTTGTTCCGGCAGAAAAGTTTAGTTCATAACTGCGACAAGGATGTAGCAGTTCTGGGGTGGGGGGGGGGGGGAACTGAGACAAAACAATGTTGAGCTCGGTGGCAGTGGGGATTCACTGAGGCGAACCTAGGTAGAAACCAGTTCGACACTGTCAGTAGGGAAAGCCCCATAGAGGTTTTCTCTAGACTGGGTTTGTGTCTCTCTGATGTGGCGAGAAAGTCAGGAGAGGCAATCACTGTTACAGAGGAAAGGGGGGTCGGGAAGGGTCTTTTGACCACAATGTAATTAAGCCTTTGCAAATTTCTGCCATAAAAATGGAACCAATTTGCTTCTGGTGACAGAAAGGCAATGTCATCCCACCTCACCCCGGCCCTCCAAAAACCTCTCTGGAAAAAAAAAAACACCTTATGAATCCAGACCTGTTCCAGGCCTGCCCCCAACGCTGCGTCGCTGTCCATGATTACTTTTCCCACTCTCTCTCACAAGACATCTTTTCTATCTGTCTCTTCTCTCCAGGTGACCCTTCTGTCGTTTGCGGTGCAGTCCGAATTCACCTTTGTCGATTATATTCGAGGCGGGTGCGTCAGTTGCAAAGCCTGGCTGTTTCTGGGGCCTTTGGGCCCACGTTCCTGGGCCAACCTCCATCCCTGCATTTGAGGGAGAGAGGCTAGACAAAGCTGGCTGAGGGGGGCTTTGGGCAGAGGCAGGGAGACAGAACAAAATGGCTTTTGAAACACTGAGGAAGTGTGTGTCAAGGGAGATGTTTGCAAGGGAAGAGGGCCTATCATGTTTTAGGTTGCTGGCAAGAGACCCTGTAGCCCTGGGAATGTTATTGAGTGACAACATGAAGGGGAAGGCTGGTGAGAACATTGTAGGGGGCTTGCCAGGATGGCAGCATCCATTTCTCTCTCTTTCTCTCTTTTCCACCCCACCCCCTAGGACACAGTTGAATTTCACGGTTGCCATTGATTTCACGGCCTCCAACGGTGAGTGCAGCACACCAACGAGTCGCTATGGGAACCGAGTGACAGCTTAGCTGCTTGTAACCAAGCAGCCAAGGACCCTTGGTCACAAGCAGAGACCTTTAAGCAGCCACCCATGGGCTTTAGACAGTGCGTCTCTTCCCACAAACTGGGAATAGGAAGCCATACTAGAATTGGGGAGGAGGCCTCGGTCTCGCTATACTGGGAATCAAAGAGGAGAGGTGTAGACCAAGAGCGACCATCCGTGGGTGATCAAAAGAGAGCCCTCAAAAAATTAGAAGGGGGTGAAATTTGTGGAAGATCTGTATATGCTAATTTACATTCATAGATGCAGATTTACACATAATTACTCTAATTTAAATAGACACGCAGCTCACCCTATTGCCAATTTCGTCTTCGGCAGCCTGCAGAGCTCTGTGCCTTGAGTGACAACCTATCATTCAGATGTTTACAATAATGTTCTTAAAAAGCTTCAGGCAATTTTAATGGACAGAAGCAGAACCAGACACTTAGAGGACAGAAATCATACAAGAGGACTGCTTTTTGAAAAACAGGAAATTTGCCCTAAATGGAGCTGTGGGAAAAGAATACAGAGGAACGGGGTGCAAACAGCTGGAAAGAAGGGTTAGAACAGGGCAGTGGTGGGATCCAAAAATTTTAGTAACAGGTTCCCACGGTGATGGGATTCAAACTGTGGCGTAGTGCCAATGGGGCTGGGCAGGGCATTCCAGGGGCGGGGCATTCCTGGGCGGGGCTGTGGCAAGGACGCAGCCACTGCGCCGGTCCTTGGGCGGGAAATGAATGCACGCAGGCGCAGGCTGCCACGCACGCCGGTGCACTTCCTGCTAGACTGCTTCAAGTTCTGAGCGCTACTGCTGAGAGAAGGGGCGTAACTAAGCCAAAAATCATGTGGCAAAATCACCAATTAGTAACCCCCTCTCAGTACACACAAATAATTAGTAACCTACTCTCGGGAACCTGCGAGAACCTGCTGGATCCCACCTCTGGAACAGGGGTCTCCAATATTTTTTGACCCTGCAGGTGTAACCTCAGCTTGTGGGTTCTGTGGGGCAGTACTTGGAATGAGTTGCAACAACAATTTTTAAACAACAAAATGGTTTACTTTTCTGTACAATTAACACTTTTAAAACATCAACATTTAACGTTACAATTCAAGGTCCTGTTCAGGTTGCATTTCAAGTCCTTCTATTTACAGTCTACTGATATTGCCAAGTCCAAATCTTCTTTGCAAGTTGGCTGGCTCCTGAAGACTCCAAGGGCTTGATGAACAGGTTGCAACATGATGAAGGTCTCCAGGAGAACTCTCACCCATTACAACCACAAAAGAAAACCCTTAACAAGGTGTTAAGGGCTTATAGAAATCAAGGTCCAAGTCTGGTAGCCTTGCTTCTTCTGCAAAAGAGCTCTTGCAGCCTCTCTGCTGCTCCGAGTCTCCACCCCCTTACTGGGTCAACCCATTCTGGGCCAACCCATTCTGGGCATGGGGGTTACATTCTCCCCCACTAAAATTCTGTCGTCCCGACAGTAATTGCAATGCAACTTTTGAAATCATTGCACGATGATTTCCCCAGAGATTCCTGTACTTGGAGGAACCACATTTGGTGCATCTGAATGCAGAACATTGTCTTTCCCTTGCAAGGATTTCCAACTGTTCCAAACTCAGCTGCACTGGAAGTTTGCAAAACTTTCCAGCAAATGTTGCAAATGCAGCAAAGCAGTTTGCAGAAGGGATGGGGGATTGCAACTGGAATCCCTTCCTTCATATAACTGCCAAACAGTGTTTCAAATTAACACAGCAACATCTCTTGAACTTTCATAACAAAACAGTTTTATGGGGATCAAACCCCAACTTGCTGCACACTTTCATTGCAAACAATTTATATTTGCAATCTCACTTCCAAGCCCCACGCTGGTTGGGCGCCATTTGTAACCTCAGCTTGTGGGTTCTGTGGGGCAGTACTTGGAATGAGTTGCAACAACAATTTTTAAACAACAAAATGGTTTACTTTTCTGTACAATTAACACTTTTAAAACATCAACATTTAACGTTACAATTCAAGGTCCTGTTCAGGTTGCATTTCAAGTCCTTCTATTTACAGTCTACTGATATTGCCAATTCCAAATCTTCTTTGCAAGTTGGCTGGCTCCTGAAGACTCCAAGGGCTTGATGAACAGGTTGCAACATGATGAAGGTCTCCAGGAGAACTCTCACCCATTACAACCACAAAAGAAAACCCTTAACAAGGTGTTAAGGGCTTATAGAAATCAAGGTCCAAGTCTGGTAGCCTTGCTTCTTCTGCAAAAGAGCTCTTGCAGCCTCTCTGCTGCTCCGAGTCTCCACCCCCTTACTGGGTCAACCCATTCTGGGCCAACCCATTCTGGGCATGGGGGTTACACAGGCACATTTGAATTTCTGTTATGACATTGTGGCACTGCAACAAAATGGCTGCCACAAAAGGTGGAGCCAAGCACAAAATCATTGTCACAGCTTAACTTCAGTAACACAGTGTAGATGAGGGTTGCCAGCCCCAGGTTGGGAAATACCTGGAGATTTGGTGGGGGGCAGGGGTGGAGTCTGAGGAAGGCAAGGTTTGGTAAAGGAAGGGACTTCAAATGCCATAGAGTTTACATCCCAGAGCAGCTATTTCCTCCAGGTGAATAGATCACCCACAGGGACCCCTGAGTTAGAGGGAGTTATGGTGAGAAATCACCAAGTTCTTTGAGGGCCTGCTGAGAGACAGTCCGGCCCAAGTCCAATAAGTGCTTATGGGTCATTTCCCCACTTACCATCGACCACCCTTTGCTGCCCGCTACTCTCAGCGCGCGTCATTTCTGGTGTAACTCGGCTTCCCCAATGCACTCCTTCTCCGCGCTAAGTCATCAAAAGGCGCTTGTTTTGAGGAGAGCCGCCAGGAATGATGCGCCTGCTGAGGGGCTAAGAGCGGCAGCATCGGGCAGCTGGGCGTTGTCGCTGCCCCTGTAGTGGGGAGTGCCGCGGGACCCCGCGCTACTTGGCGAGAGTAGCGCGCAGCAGATGGTAAGTGGGGAAACTACCATGGTTGCTGAAGTGAGATGCAGTGTCTGGCTTTTTTGTTTGTTTGCTTGCTGGTTTGCCTGAGTGGTTGCCCCGTTTGCACGTTCTGGCTGAGGGAAGGCAAAACTGTGGGGGGTATTCAGGGTTTCCCAAACCTCGCAGGTGAGCTCTTACTTGCAAATGCTGATGCTGAAACAAATGATGTCAAAAGCGTCACGGGACTCCTGTTGTATCTTCCTTTATGCAGGAAACCCCTCCCAGCCCACCTCCCTTCACTACATGAGCCCGTACCAACTCAGCTCCTATGCCATGGCGCTGAAGGCAGTTGGCGAGATCATCCAGGATTACGACAGCGACAAACTCTTCCCTGCCTACGGCTTTGGAGCCAAAATCCCACCAGATGGCAAGGTGTCCCACCAGTTCCCTTTGGTAGGTATGGGTTTGACTTGTGAGGGGATGGGCCCCAGTGGTTGAACGGCTGTTTAGCACGCACTTGGTTCCGAGGTCACTTCTCGGCATCCCCCATTTAAAAAGATCTCAACAAATAGGCCTGGGAAAGGCCTGAGTCCCAGATCCGGCAAACAGTAGAGGAGCCATTGGTCCAATCTGTTACAGGGCAGGATCTCACTGCATTATTTTTTGCAGAGATCTGTGTGGGTCTTTCTTTCAACAGAGTGGCGCCCCAGAATGTGTTCAGGATATCAGAACTAACCCTGGGACATTATTTAGTCAACTTGAATGTTAATATTCCCCAAAATGGGACAGCATTACAATATTCCATTCAGACCTTACAACGCCCCCCCCCCCCAACACACACAAAACAGAACCCACATGTACAGAGACTGTGCAGTTTTACAGAATTATAATAGTTACATCTTGCAGATATGGCAGAGTAAGAAAAGGGAAACCAGTGGTTACAATTAATTTCATTGGTCACTACAAAACATGCTGTCAATTACCTTTGCAGCTCTCCCAATAACTGGCATGTCATGATTAGACATCAAAAGCACACTCTTTTAATTTTAATGAACTGCAATAGAAACATTCTTTGGCTTAGGTGCTGTGTGGTTTCCGGGCTGTATGGCCAGAAGTTGGTAGCATTTTTCTCCTGACGCAAGTTTGTATCTGGCATCTTCTCATGTGAGGATCCTCCTCTGAAGATGCCAGCCACAGACGCAGGCGAAACGTCAGGAGAGAATGCTGCTAGAACACGGCCATACAGCCCGGAAACCACACAGCACCCAAGTGATTCCGGCCGTGAAAGCCTTCGACAATACATTCTTTGGCTTAGTTCAGTATGAAGGGAAGGGCCCAAATTCTGGCCTTTTACCTTTCTTTTCATTATGATGCTCGTTTAACCAAAGGTTTTGATCTAAGTCAAAACAATCTGGTCTTTTACTACGTTTCTGGGGGTGGTTTAGAACTAGCATGGATGATAGGCTGCAGGGCTTTCCTCGTTCCACGACTCACTGATTTCAAAGCTGAGATTCATCTCTGAAATTCAAGAGAGTGTCCCAGAGCATATACAGAGAGATTTCCTCTCATCACATAAGTAACCGCAGCCATATGCTCTGCAGTTGGTAGGAAAAGCTGCTACGTCAAATGGTTTGACTTCCAGACCTTCATAAGCTTTAGAACCTGTTTTACAGAGTTAAATAACAGAATCAAGTTGAAGGAACCGTCCCAAGGCACAATAACTTGCCGCTTGTGTCCTTTATAACTTGCAGAAGCATTGAGATATTTGTGTGTAGTGATTACGTAGAGCTGCCTCAAAGCCGGATCCTTTGTCGGAATCCTTAATTTTTTAAAAAGTTTCTAGTCCTTATTTTCTTTTTGGAGTTGCAAGTAGTTTCCTCTGGTAAGGGCTTAGAAAAGTATCCCACCTGTGCGCTCATGCAGGTGCATATCATAACCTACTCGCTGACCTGCACCCTTCTTTCCACAGAACAACAATCCGGATAACCCCAGCTGCGAGGGCATTGAAGGAGTGCTGGAATCCTATTTCCAAAGTTTGCGGACGGTACAGCTGTATGGGCCCACCAACTTTGCGCCTGTCATCAACCAGGTTGCCCAGTAAGTGGGGATGGGGAAACAGACCAGAGAAAATAAAAAAACCCCGAAACTCTGGGCTAAAGTTTCTGGACGTCCGCTAGTGTCAAGCTGGTGAAATATAAGTAACAAGTCAGTGGTGTTCTGTTAATCCCAGGATCACTGGGTAAGCTGCAGCACTAACAAGTTGCCAGCTGTGGGTTGGACAATACCTGGAGATTTGGCAGTTGGAGCCAGGAGAGGGTGAGATTTGAGGTGGTACCTCAACAGGATGTGATGTCATAGAATCCATCCTCCAACCCACCACTTCCTCCAGGGGGAACACATCTCTGTAGTCTGCAGATCAGTTACAATAATGAGAGATCTCCAAGGGCCACATGGAAGTTGGCAACCCTAAACATTGGTGATGGCATAATATTTGGGGAGGGGCAGGGGATGCAACTAGAAACTATGAAGGCCCTCAGTTTTCAAGACATGAACAAGGCTGTTAACAGACAGATGTTTTGGAAGACAATGGATCCATGTGGTCGCTATGAGTCGGAATCCCCTTCAAGGCACTGAAACACACACAAGCACTTATCTCCTCCTGCTTTGCAAATGCATTTGTTCACTGCACGATTACATTTATAAATGAAAACATTTTTACAAACATGTGTTTATGGAAAGAATATGGAAAGACCAGTGGTGGCGAACCTATGGCACGGGTGCCAGAGGTGGCACTCAGAGCCCTCTCTGTGGGCACGCGCACACAGAGCCCCCCCCCCCCACATCTAGGCTGGCCTGGGCCACTGGGCTCAATAAGACCTAGTTTTGGGGAAGCAGTGTAGGTGTTAAACCCGACTGATTTTCATGCAAAGAACAAAACCGCGATCCTTTACCTGGGAGTAAGCTCAGTTGCTGGCAATGGGGCTTGCTTCTGAGTAAACTCTCCTAGGGTCGTGATTCACCATTGGAAGAGTTGCACGCAGAGGTGGGATCCAACAGGTTCTCACAGGTTCCTGAGAGAACGTTACTAATTATTTGTGTGTGCTGAGAGGGGGTTACTAATTGGTGATTTTGCCACGTGATTTTTGCCTTAGTTACGCCCCTCCTCCGCACCTCAGAAGTAGCGTGCAGAGCTTGAAGCAGTCTAGCAGGAGGTGCACCGGTGTGCATGGCAGCCTGCACCTGCATGCATTCGTTTCCCACCCAAGGACCGGCGCAGTGGCTGCATCCTTGCCACAGCCCCGCCCAGGAATGCCCCACCCCCGGAATGCCAGGCCATGCCCACGTCGTACCCCGCCCAGCCCCATTGGCGCTACGTCACTGTTTGAATCCCACCACCATGGGAACCTGTTACTAAAATGTTTGGATCCCACCACTGGTTGCACGGTTGCTTCAAAGCAAAGCCACCGACTGCTCCCGAGTAACGCACGCCTCGGAGCCAACCATTTTTTCTAAACTAAAACCTCAGTATTCAGGTTAAAGTGTTGGCACTTTGCGATAAATAAATGGGTTTTGGGTCGCAATTTGGCCCTCGGTCTCGAAAAGGTTCGCCATCACTGGTTTAGGCTAACATTCTGTGGCTCACACTATGCCTTCTGCAAGCAGAAATAGATCATTGGGTACGATGGGGTTTTTCCTGGCGCAGCAGCTTACTGTAATATTTTTTTAAAACCCCACGCACACACAGTTCCACTAACGCAATAGTCTTGGCATTAGCAGAAATAGACCTCAGGAGAGATGCCGTTGTCACATACCTGCCAAGATAATGCTCGCACTGGCCTGAAGTTGCTCCAGGCAACGAGTGAGCAGAAACCCTCGCCAGTCATTCTGATTTCTCCAAACATCTCAGCACCCCACATGCCTATTGTCTGCCCTCCCTCACCCCATCACAAATCAGCTTGTCTGTTCCTGAGCTAGAGGGGACTCCTTTGCCCTTTAATTGCTACTTACACAGCTACTTGGGAGCTATTAGAGAGCTTTTTCCCCCCTGCATAATATAAGACCTTGGGCGACTCAGTGAAATTGACTGGCAGTAGGTTAATCAAAAACAAAAGAAATAATTTTCTTTCCATATTCCACATTAGGCAATTCAGTACCATAAGATAGGTTGATAAAACGAATGGCTTTTAAAAAGGAAGAGGTGGATTCTTAACAGCCCTTGAGCTGGAATGGAACCTCCATGTTCAAAGGTAGTGTAGTTTTCAACACCAGGTGTCTTGGGCCCTTTCCCCACTTACCCTTGTCGGAGGGCTGCTGCGCGCAATTCACAGCGAGTAGCACGGGGCTTAAGGTAAGTGGGGAAAGGGCCTTGGACAAACAGGGAAGGGATCTTGTCTTTGGTTCCTGTAAGATGGCCAATGTTGGGGGAAAGATACCAGACTGAACGGATTTCTATCTGTGGCCGGAGAGGTCCCTCATTCAAATAAGCCATAAATTTCAGTAGGTGACTATCACAATCTTGTTCCATCTCATCCACTCTCTTTGCAATATGACAGTAATTATTTACCTTACAGGGCTGTCATAAGGAAACATTTACCTTACAGTGTTGTCATAAGGAAACACTGAAATGACCTCTCTGTCCTCTCTACAGGTCAGCTGGTGAGGTTAGCGATGGGTCCCAGTATTACGTCCTCCTCATCATCACCGACGGGGTCATCTCTGACATGACGCCAACGAAGGAAGCCATTGTGGCTGTGAGTCTGACCTTTCTCCCGGCACTGTGGAAGGGGAGGCAAGAGCAGCCGCAAGGCTTGGGGGAGTGCAAGAGAGCTCTGAATGTTGCCTTCTGATTACTTTGGACAGATCAGCCATATCCCTCGCCCCAAAACTGACCTGCGATACAGCAGTGAACGAGGGTCCCCTTTTGGCCACCAAGAGGAGGATATTGGTAGGGGACAAAATTCCAAGGGAACTGGTCCCCTGGGCCCATCAGGTTGGGTAAATCACCTGATGGATTTTCATATGATGTGGGGTTGGGTCTGAGTGGTCTGAAGTGAGCGGGGCTAGGGGGAGTCTCAGTTTTGGGGGCTTTCAAGGCTCTCAGAAGCTCCATTCCCTGGAAGTTTCTTGGGGGGGGGGGATATCTTTTTTGGGAAATATGTGGGTATATTTGGGTACTTAGACTGAAATATATTGGTGTAGCCCACTAAATCAAGAAAGCATTTAACCCCATGATTGCTAAGGGCAGATAAAACCCAACACTTTGCCTATTGAACTATCCCAGCCCCTGTTATTACAAGAAAAATCACCTGGTATTTGTTATTGAAGGGCTGTGGACCAGGGATAGAGGACAGGCAGTCCCAGTTTCAATTCGTGGCACTTTCCACTAAAAAGATCAGGTAGTAGGTGATCCTGTCTGACATTCTGGGGAACTGCTGCCCATCAAGATAGTCAGTGCTAACCTGGACACACCTGGGGCCTAATTCAATAGTGGCAGCTTTGATTATCATGCGTAGCGCATAAACTACATTTTCCCTGAGTTGTATTCCCTGGTCCCACCAGGCTCTTCAGTCTCTGTGGCCTGGCACGTGAACGGATCCATGCTCACGCAAAATCTATCAGCCTATCTTAACAATAATAAAGGGCTAAGGGATAGAATGTCCGACAACGAACCCTCCACCAATAAGGGAGCAGAATTTGTGAATCCTGCTTCCTTATTGGTGGAGGGCTCGTCGTTGGACATTCCATCCCTGCCTCAGAGCAGCAGTGCCTTGCCGCTGCTGCTCTTCACCCTCCCCCACCCCCTGCTAGCCCTCCCAGTCCCTACCTGGCTTCACCCCCCACCCTATCCAGGCCCACTGTATTTCTTATCCTACACGGGCTTTACTGCTAGTCCACTAACAATAGCTTTCCTCTCAGGCTTGTTGCACAATTACAGGGACGTAAAGCATCGGGTAAATACATCATTATTTATGCTAAAACACTGTTAGTTGTGGGACTGTGATCACCAGCCTTTCCACTTAATAGCTGAATAGTTTAACAGAACGACAGCATGGCTTCCTGGAAGAAGGGTTGACCCATAGAACAAGGCAGGATCACTTAAGCAGTTGGGAAGTGAGGCTTTATTTATTTATTTATTTAGTTAGTTAGTTAGTTAGTTCGTTCGTTCGTTCGTTCGTTCGTCCGTCCGTCCATACTCTTCTCTTTTGCCCTGATGGGAACTCAAAGCAGTATGCATCAACCTCCTCTCCTCCATCTCATCCTCACAACAACCCTGTGAAGTCAGTTAGGCTGGTAGCATGCGTGACTGGCCCAAGGTCACACAGGAAGCTTCCGTGGCTAGGTGGGAGATTCGAACCTGGTTCTTTCAGATCTGGTACTCCAATCACTACACCATGCTTGCTCTCAAGTTATCTGTCCTATTTTTGAACAGAGGGGTGTGTGTGTGTGTGTGTGTGTGTGTGTGTGTGTGTGTGTGTGTGTGTGTGTGTGTGTGTGTGTGTGTGTGTGTGTGTGTGTGTGTGTGTGAAACCTCTGGACATTTACAGGCTGCTGCTCAAGCAATAACACTTTTCCCCACAGGCCTCTTCTTTGCCCATGTCCATCATCATCGTGGGAGTCGGCCCAGCTGATTTTTTGGGTAAGTTTTGACTTTACCCAGATACACTACAGACCAGGCATTGATGAACCAAGGTAACTGTCTCGCTGAGTCTACAAGGTGCTCTGATGTCACAGCTAGGAGCCTCTCCTCTGACACTTTGCGCCCGTGAGCCAAAGGGTGAATCCCACTGTGGCCCAAAAAGTCCACCTAGCTGTGGAGAGCCATCCGCTGGAGCTGATGCTTTATCTTCCTTCTGTGCTTCCTGGCCCCAGGGTGCCTGCTGGCATTAGTGCTCTGAGATGTATCCCATTGTTGGGGGAGGAGGGGAAGCGGTGGCAGAAAGTGGTGGCAGACCCTCATTGTTACCATTGTGTCATCCTCAGCCATGGAAGAGCTGGACGGAGATGAGGTGCGAGTCTCCTCCAAGGGGCGCTACGCCGAGAGAGACATTGTGCAGGTAACTCTTCCAGGCGAATGTGGGGGCAGGGGCGGGGTTCTCCAGGAAAAGCTCATGCGGGTCATTTCCTGACCAGATTCTCTGTGGCCTTGTTGACACTTCAAGGTCACTTAAGGCATGAGATGCTGGCAGGGCTCTGAATTCCTGGAAGGCCTGCTAACAACAAGAAGAAGAATTTAGGAAATGTGTATGTTGCCTCTCCAGACCTGTCTGAGATGGCTCACAACCAAAACAAGAAAACAAGAAAAGGCCCCTTCCGCACATGCAAAATAATGTGTTTTCAAACCACTTTGCTGTCTGAGGGAAGTAGCTAAGAACCCTCCTAAACTTACAATAAATTGAGTGCAACATGTTTTCTTGTGTGGTAAAAAAGTTGGCCATAGCCATTTTATTTAACAATATTGGATCAAGGCAAACAAAGCATATGGCGCAGCATGGGGGTCTGATCTGTGTGCTGGGCAGCCCGAGTGCTGTCCCCCAGACACCTAAATTTTTCTACAGCACACCTGCTGATGAAAAATTAACGCACGGTGGAGCAGCTGTGAGATTCCAGATGGGCGGTTTCCACTTCCTGAAGACTCCACTGCTGCCAGGGGCACAAGCCATATAAGCCCACGTCTGGGCAGGTTACCCCTTGGCTTGCTCCACCCCAAACCTCATAAGGAGGTTCCAATAAAGCTGGTATTTCACCCGCTGACCCTAAACTAAAGATCAGTCCCCCATGCGCAATCCGCCAACCCTTAACAAAACAAACATGCATTAACAAATAACAAATACAGGGAGGGAAGGGTGCTATTCCGCACAGCTTTAAAGAGCACTGAAAGCAGTTTGAAAGTGCATTATTCTGCATGTGCAGAGTGAGTCAAAGAGAACAATAAATACTAGTAATAAAACAAGCAATAAAATCAATAAAAAACAGGCCAGGGCATAAAAGCAAATAAAGCAAACATAGCAGCAAGGCCCGGGAACACCAGCAGTGGGTAATACGCCACTGTGAAAAGTATGATTGACAAGAAAAGAAAAGAGTTAGACTTAGAAAAGGATGTTTTATTGTTTTCTATCCATGTAACCGTCCGTATTTATTTTCCTTAGTAAACTTCATTTAAGCTAATCATCATCATCATCTGTGATTATTTGCTCTGCTAAACTATGTTTTTAACTCCACGATCTATGTCTTTCCTTCTGTTACAGTTTGTGCCCTTCCGGGACTACATTGACCACTCAGGGAACCAAGTGTTAAGCATGGCACGCCTGGCCAAGGATGTGTTAGGCGAAGTCCCCGAGCAGCTCCTCTCCTACATGAAGATGTACGACATCAAGCCCCTTTCCTCCAGTTCACAGTAGCTCCGCCCTCTGCGCAGCCTGAGCCAATGGAATGCTTCTGCTCCAGCCGGGACTGAGATAACCCTTACCAGTTGGGCAACATGGGCTGTTTCCACTCCAGAGTTGGCTAGATCCTGGGGGAGGGGGGTTTCTCTGCGGGGGGGCAAGTAGGCTACAGACTGCATGCCTTGCACACGGGCCGAAACACCAGCACAGAAAGCATGAGCCCAGCCAGAATCGCCAAGGGAAGACGCCACAAAGCAGCTCCAGCAAGGGATGTGAGTGGATGGGAAGGAAGGCTGGTCGGACCCAGGCCTTTTGCTGGGGCCCGGAGGTGGTGTTTCCGTCAGGCCGCATTTGCTAAATAAGGTGCCATTTAGCTCTGTTCTGCCTGGATATTGACAATAAAACCATCCTTGGTCCCAGGAATTCCCGCTTGCGGTTTTGTTTCTCGCTTGTTCCAGAGAGTGGCCCTGCTGCTTCCACCAGACTCAAGGGTCAAGATGCAATGCAAGACAACATTTAGTACGAAATTATCTCCCTTAGGGTTTTTTAAAAAAAATATGTTTGCTTCGCAGCAAAGCCTTCAGTGGGAAACTTCCCATTTTGCAAGCTGCAAATTTGAGGAAATTCTGGGGCGTTTCTGACGAGAGCCTCCTGCTCTGGAAGGAAAGGCGGGTCCGAACGTGGCTGGTTTATTGTAACGCAGCCAAGATCAGAGCTGTGGATGGAAGCTTCTGGGTTCATCACACCCTCTTATTGCGTGCGATGCCCACAGCGGATTTTGTGTTTTCATTCTAAAGAGAAGCATTCTTTGCTGTCCTTATGGTAGGGAGGGAAAACAGCAAGGTGTAGCCCGACCTCATCGCTTCTCAGAAGTTCATAAGGGTCGAATCCCCACTACCGCCTTAGCCACGTTTCAGAACACAAACTAACCAGGTTTGAAGGACGACCTCCCCATTGCTTGCGTGGCAGATTCCGTTTCTGGCGCTCGTTCTCCCTGTTAATCCGTGTTCCGGCAGGACCTGGTTGCAAGTGGCATAGACCCCATTGACACGGTTCAGAGCTGATCCGAGGGGAGGGATGAGGGTTGAAACCCTGACTCGTTTCCCGACCTGGAGTGTGACGTGGAATTCGGGCAACCAATCAGCGCTGCGATGCGCGCGCAGCCTTTCCTTGGTTTTGTTTCCACTTTTGCGATTGGCCAGCAGAAGGGGACGCAAACGTTAAACAGTCAAACGTGTAACTTTGAATTTTTAATGGTTTACACAGGTGGTATACTACAGATATCAGTTCCCCTGGAGAAAATGTCAGATGGCCTGTGGCATTCCACCCTCTGAGGTTCCTCCGTTCCCCAAATCTTGCCTCAGGCTCTACTCTAAGGTGACCAGACGTCCCGCTTATGGCGGGACAGTCCCGCCTTAAACCAATTTGTCCCGCGTTTGTTGAACTGTCCCGATTTTTGGAAGGCTGTCACACTGCGTTCTGGGGCGTTCCCCTTTTCCTGCCCTGTCACAGGGCGGGAAACAGGGGAGCGCCCCAGAAGGCAGTGCGGCAGTCTCCCGCGCACGCAGCTGCAGGAGCGCACTACCTTTGGGGAGCTCCCCAGTTTCCTGCCCTGTGACAGGGCGGGAAACCGGGGAGCGCCCCCAAAACAGTGTGCTCCTGCGGCCACGCATGCGCGCGCCTGCGCAGCTGCCCGCTTGCACGAGTCCCGGTTTGCAAAGGTGACAATTTGGTCACCTTACTCTACTCCCAAATCTCCTAGGATTTCCCAACCTGGAGCTGGCAAGCCTGCCTTCCAGCTAGCTGACTGCCTACCCCCACTCCATATCTCCAGTTCTAGACTTCTTTGAACGGCCTCTCCAGGAGCGCGATTCCTCACACAGCGGAAGGAGCAACCCACCTAAGCCTGCGAGGGGGTCCCAGTTGCTAGAAGCCAGCAAGCAGATGGGAAGGCAGTCTTCCCCACAGGGGCCCGTGGCCTACTTTGTCTCTGCTCGGGAAAGAAAAAAGCACGGCCCAGGGGCTGATCCTGTGTGAATAAAACATGGCAGAGCAGCAGCTGGCAGGATGCCTCTGCCTCATTTGATACGGCAGGAGGGCCAGCCCAGGCTTCAAAGGCGCTCGTTGCTGCAACCTCCCCTCCAAAAAGAAAAACAATTTGGGCTTTTGCACAAGAAACTCCAGTCTGTTTAAAGCGGGGATGGATTCCTGGGCAGCTTCTCAAGGCCGGCCGGCCATTGAACCTTCGGAACAGAAGACCTTGGTAGGACCAGCCTTTGGGACCCAGTTAAGAGCCCCCATTAAGGAATCCTCGTGACCAAGTCCACTTTCTTCTTTTTATCCACTGAAAATGGCATCTGGGGCAAGCACTGAAATTGTGCCCTCTCACCCCCAAATCTGACTCCTATCTTTTGGGAGTAGGGGAGTAGGAGCAGCAGTGGCGTAGTGGTTATGAGCAGGGGCATTCTAATCTGGAGGAACCGGGTTTGATTCCCAGCTCTGCCGCCTGAGCTGGGGAGGCTTCTCTGGGGAATTCAGATTAGCCTGTGAACTCCCACACATGCCAGCAGGGTGACCTTGGGCTAGTCACAGTTCTTCTGAGCTCTCTCAGCCCCACCCACCTCACAGGGTGTTTGTTGTAAGGGGGGAAGGGCAAGGAGATTGTCAGCCCCTTTGAGTCTCCTGCAGGACAGAAAGGGGGGGGATATAAATCCAAACTCTTCCTCTTCTCTTCTTACTCCAACAAGGTGAAGGAAAGACAAGTTTGGCTGCTTGCTTTGAAAGGAAGACAGTGCTTTTTAAAAAATAATATTTTAATTAATCTTCTCAAATATAATTTAGAAACAGAAAAGAAAATATAGAAAGAGAAAAAAACCATTATACACACACACACACACACACACATATACAGACAGGCAAGCAAGCACGCACGCACGCACGCACGCATGCACGAACGCACGCACGCACGCACGCACACGCATACATACATACATACATACATACATACATACATACATACATACATACATACATACATCTATAACTCTAACACATTGGATCTTAGAATTACCACACTAATATCATTCAAAGAGAATGTTACATAGTTTTAAAATTCGTTACCTTCTAACCTTTAGTTCCAAAACAGCAATAAGTACCTTAAGCAGTTACTTACATCTTAACCAATAACAAATTGATATTCTTAATATTCTTATTACATAATCGATTCAGCCTCATATAAGAAATACAGTTTACATTTCTCATCAAATTCTTGTTTTGACCATCTGTTTACAAGATTGGTTAATTTGGCAATTACAGTATATTCTCTGAAATGATAATATTTTGGAGAAGAAGGTGGCAGTAATAGGTAGCCCAACGTAGAGTGCCCGGAATAAATCGGCTAAACATTTAGCTATTACTAACTTGATTTTTAAAAAATGTATCAAACTCATCTAGGGCACATAGCAGCAGTGGCGTAGGAGGTTAAGAGCTTGTGTATCTAATCTGGAGGAACCGGGTTTGATTCCCAGCTCTGCCGCCTGAGCTGTGGAGGCTTATCTGGGGAATTCAGATTAGCCTGTACACTCCCACACACGCCAGCTGGGTGACCTTGGGATAGTCACAGCTTCTCGGAGCTCTCTCAGCCCCACCCACCTCACAGGGTGTTTGTTGTGAGGGAGGAGGAATTTGTAAGCTCCTTTAAGTCTCCTTCCAGGAGAGAAAGGGGATATAAATCCAAACTACTCCTCCTCCTCCTCCTCCTCCTCCTCCTCCTCCTCTTCTTCTTCTTCTTCTTCTTCTTCTTCTATCTTGTTACACGTTAGAGGTACTGCAGGATCGAGACAGGAAATCTCATATTCTTTCAACCAAAGAGATTCATTTGAAGGTGACTTGGTTTTATATAAGAATTGCATCCTTTTCCAGGGAGGCCAATTATGTGGGTAGTTCTCAGTGGTAGAAATGGAGACTGAGACATTTTTGAATTGCCCCTTCAATGTAGCTGCACAGTAATGCAGAAGGGAAAAAACGGGCGGGGGGGGGGGATTCTTCTGTGCCATGGATGACAACTTGCCATCTTTAGGAACAATATTATGTTTTCAACAGTAGAATGTGGAATAAATCCAGCTGAAGAAACAAGTATCAAAAAGATACTGCACAATTGGAAAAGATGCAGGAGAAGACAACCAAAATGATTGCGGGGTTGAAGTTCCTTTCCTGTACGAAAAGATGCTGCATCTCTTTGGTTCACACTTTGAAAGAGTCAACAAAAGAAAACAACCATTATAGATTATGAGATTGGCAAAGTCCTGTAATTCTGAGTAAGGGCTATGCATAGATGCACAGTGTCCTGGCTTCCTTCCCGTTAACAAACAGACCAGTCTAGGGCTTTGTTTTTCAAAATGCCTGGATCTCTGAGAGGTAGACAGCCTCCTAGGTTACCATAGAAGTTCCCAGAATGCTGACTTCTGGACTTCATCCAGTTCTGACAACACTATGGCCCCTTCCGCACATGCAGAATAATGCACTTACACAATTGTTTGCAAGTGGATTTTGCTATTTCGCCCAGTAAAATCCAGCTGCAAAGTGCACTGAAAGTGGATTGAAAGTGCATTATTCTGCCTGTGCGGAAGGGGCGTATGTTGTCTGAACGTGGATGCAACCTCATACTGTAACTCCACCCCCACCCCCCACCCCCCAAGTATCTGCACAAACTTTCAGGATTGTGACATAACCTTGACAGATCTTGTGTTAATGCTACACAGTGGTGCATCATTTTAATTTGCTGGGAGAAGTGCACAGAGTCATCATCTAACCTAGTATCACAAGCCTATTAAATAGAGTTGCAAATTTAGGGGAAGAGAAATCCATGGGGATTTTTTTTAACACATTGATATGGGCCATCAAACTTGTTGACAGGGGGTCAAGAAGATGTTGACTTCCAGACCGCTATCTATAATAGGGAGTTCCACAAGCCAGTTTTGTGCAATGTCTGTGATTGGGGGGGCGGGGGGCAGGATTTCACACGTAGCTGGATGTGTGATGTCAAGGCCAAGTCAAGCTACTCCCTGTTCATTTTTTTCAGCATGGATGTAAACAATTAAACTTTCCCTTCCCCCTGCTCCTCGGTTGATAGCATTTAAAAGTTTGATAGGAAATAATTGTGCACAACTCCACAGTGTTTCATTGCAGGTGCCTGTTGCTTCTTTGTCTCAATCAGTATTTAGGATTTCTGTTTTCATTTTCTGATGCTCATTCCTTTGAATCTTTCTGCCTGGCTTCAAATGAACATTGAAATATATTCTGTGGGCCTGATTTATCCTTAAATATCTGAGCTGTTTAAGTCCTATTTCTCTGGCAAAGCTCCTTGGGATGTGTTTACTGAAGGTCACTGCCAACAACCAGTGTGCTGGGGTGACAGATTAATTGAGTGATTAATTATATACATTTGCTGCTTTGTGGAATCATGGTGGTAATGCTGTAGCTTACGTAGAGGAGGTGGCACAGCGGCTGGCGTTGGCAGCGAGGCTGGGCAAGATCCAGGCTGACGGCTACTTCCAGCCCCCAGTGGGGCATCTCTGAGCACAGGGAGTGGCAAATGGGCAGCATCTGTAGTAGCTGGAGTGGAGTCTGGTGAGATAGGCAAGAAGAGGAGGCGCAGTGGCTGGCATCAGCAGCAAGGCTTGGCCACTATCTGGAGGTGCCCCTGGTGCCCAGCTCCTGCTGCTTCCTGCCTTCGTCTTGGCCCCACCTCTCCCTGGGCAAGGAGGCGCCCCACTGGAGGCCAGGATGAGCAGCGAGCTGAGATCTTGCCCACCACCACCCCCAGCTGCCACACCTCCTCCTCCTGCTCCTCCAGGTAAGCTGCAACATTACCACTGTTGTCCAGTGGTGGGATCCAAAAAATTTAGTAACAGGTTCACATGGTGGTGGGATTCAAACTGTGGCGTAGCGCCAATGGGGCGGAGCCAGGCACGACAGGGGTGTGGCCGGGCATTCCATGGGCGGGGCATTCCTGGGCGGGGCTGTGGCAAGGATGCAGCCGCTGCCCCGGTCCTTGGGCGGGGAACGAATGCACGCAGGCGCAGGCTGCCACGCACGCCGGTGCACCTCCTGCTAGACTGCTTCAAGTTCTGCGCGCTACTGCTGAGAGGAGGGGCGTAATTAAGGCAAAAATCACGTGGCAGAATCACCCATTAGTAACCCCCTCTCGGCACACGCAAATAATTAGTAACCTGCTGGATCCCACCTTCTTGGGAACCTGTGAGAACCTGCTGGATCTAACCTCTGCTGTTGTCCCACAAAGCAGCAAGCATATGCAATTAATCACTCAATTAATTTGCAACCGTCACCTTGCTCACCTGCACACCTGTCTTCCTGCACAGGCTGGGTGGGTAGTTCAGGAAGTGCGGCCAGGTGCCCTGGGTCGGAAAGCTGGCTCCCCTGCTGAACCTGCAGCCACAGCACGGCTTCTCGAGGCAGGCCAAGCGCTGGGCTTGGATTGGCTGCTTCACTGCTGCCTGGAGGTCTCCCAGGTGGCCAGGTCCTGCTGCTTCCTGCCTTGCTTTGCCGCTGCCAGGATGCCCCATGCTCCACCACCTCTGCCCTACAGTCTGGGGCAAGCCTTGGCCTAATGGTCCAACTTCTTACTTCTGGGGAGGAGGGAGGGTGAGTGACCGAATGGGCCCAATGTAACTGTCATGTGACCCCCCCCATGAGTGGTGCCTGGGGCTCCCTCTCACTCCAGCCCCCCACTATTACATGTATGGTCAGTGGTGGGATCCAAAAATTTTAGTAACAGGTTCCCATGGTGGTGGGATTCAAACTGTGGCGTAGCGCCAATGGGGCTGGGCGGGGCACGACAGGGGTGTGGCCGGGTATTCTGGGGGTGGGGCATTCCTGGGCGGGGCTGTGACCAGGACGCAGCCACTGCGTCAGTCCTTGGGCAGGAAACGAATGCACGCAGGCGCAGTCTGCCATGCATGCCGGTGCACCTCCTGCTAGACTGCTTCAAGTTCTGCGCGCTACTGCTGAGAGGAGGGGCGTAGCTAAGGCAAAAATCACGTGGCAAAATCACCAATTAGTAACCCCCTCTTGGCACCCACAAATAATTAGTAACCTACCTGTGAGAACCTGCTGGATCCCACCTCTGTAGTATGGTTCCCTCACTCATTTCCCCCCAGCACACCACCTCTGCTCCTCTTGCTTCAAATCTTTTCCACACAAGTCATTTCCAAGATGATAATGAAACATTTCCTCCATGGAGTTTTTCACTGTCTCCCTAATTTGGTTGCGGAAACGTTTCCAGCCACCTTTTTCTCTGTTGTTTCTGAAAAACCCTTTTATAGTGAATGATGTTTCTCGCTGAAACATTTCCGACCTGGTTTCCCTCACAGTGCGATCATATTGAAATGTTCTTTCTTTCCGGCCAAAATAGCAGGCCGTTTTCCATGCCTCCTGTGCTGTTGGGCAAAAATTGCTCTGCCTTTTTTTTTGTCCCTAACTTCCCTCCTCTTCCCTTCTCCTCGTATCCCCCCCCCACCCGGTTTGTGTGTCTTTCCCTTCCCTCCCCCAACTTTTGATGGACCATTGAATCTGAGAAGCTGCGCAGCATTGCTGCAGCCCATGCATAGAAAAACTGAAAAAATAATTATGGCGGCCAGAAAAGAACCTTTTGAGGAGGGAAGTGAGGGCAAACCTTGAGGTAAATTATGGGATTCAAAACACCTTCAAAAGGGGGCAAGTGCAATACAACATATTTCCTGGAGGCAGAGGTGGGATCCAGCAGGTTCTCACAGGTTCCCGAGAGTAGGTTACTAATTATTTGTGTGTGCCGAGAGGGGGTTACTAATTGGTGATTTTGCCACGTGATTTTTGCCTTAGTTACGCCCCTCCTCTCAGCAGTAGTGCGCAGAACTTGAAGCAGTCTAGCAGGAGGTGCACCGTGCGCGTGGCAGCCTGCGCCTGCGTGCATTCGTTCCCCGCCCAAGGATTGGCGCAGCAGCTGCGTCCTTGCCACAGCCCCGCCCAGGAATGCCCCGCCCCAAGAATGCCCGGCCACGCCCCCGTTGTGCCCCGCTTAGCCCCATTGGTGCTACGCCACAGTTTGAATCCCACCACCATGGGAACCTGTTACTAAAATTTTTGGATCCCACCACTGCCTGGAGGGGCTACTTTCTCTGCATGTACCAAAGGACACCACCAGGCACCAGCATCACCACAGAAGAAGCTTGAACATCACACACTTCTCTGTCAGCCATGCCACCACCAAGAGGTTAATTATTTTATAAGCATTTATCCTGCCTTCTTCTGAGTGGCTCAGTGCGGGGCACTTTGCTCTCCCCCCCTCTTCAGCTGGAAGTGATGTCAGCTCAACGAGGTGGGTTTTTTAAAATTATACCGCTGTCCCTCAGAAACAGGAACTGGTGAAAGGGGATTCTCCTACCACATCCAGGGAACTGGCAAGATTATATTCACACCGTATGGCCCAGAGCCAGCAGCCACTGTGAGGTTGCTAGCTTGCTGTTCACAGTCTTCACAAGCAATTTGGGGGCCACATCATGATGTCACAGCATCAGTGATGTTCTAGGGCCACATCATGATGTCACAGCATCAGTGATGTTCTAGGATTCCCTCCAATCTCTGCGGAGAATACCATGAATATCTGGGAAATCTTTAGAGAGTTGCTGACACTGGTCGAATCCCCACTACCGTCTTAGCCAGGTTTCAGAACACAAACTAACCAGGTTTGAGGGACGACCTCCCCATTGCGTGCGTGGCAGATTCCGTTTCTGGCGCTCGTTCTCCCCGTTAATCCGTGTTCCGGCAGGACCTGGTTGCAAGTGGCATAGACCCCATTAACACGGTTCAGAGCTGATCCGAGGGGAGGGATGAGGGTTGAAACCCTGACTCATTTCCCGCCCTGCAGTGTGATGCGGAATTCGGGCAACCAATCAGCGCTGCGATGCGCACGCAGCCTTTTCTTGGTTTCATTTCCACTTTTGCGATCGGCCAGCAGAAGGGGACACAAACATTAAACAAACATGTAACTTTGAATCGTTAATGGTTTACACAAGTAACGATTAACTGTTTGCACAGTTAAACAGTTAAATGTTAAACTTTTACACGCTGGGTTTTTTTTATCATGCCCCTACAATGTACGTTTCCGCAGTGGGAAAAGGTCCCGCCCCATCAAGGAATGCCAGCCAATCAGGGGAGACCGGCGAAGCAAGCTCGCCTGGTAGTGGGGATTGCTAAGAGTTCTGCAACCAGGTGTGTCTGCTGTGTGCTCACTGCAGTGGGGAGGAAGAAACTCCGATGAAGAGGACACAGTTTCACAACAAACAGGTTTGGATCTGCGTGCAAATTTCAAGTGGGGATTCGACCACTGTGACATCACTTCTGCTTGCTCAACCACAAGTGGTGTCACAACATAGCACCAACATTCCCCCTTTCTTCCCACAGCACCACATAAGTCAAGGCCTGCTACGGCTGGGCTACAATGCAGCTGGGCATTGACCAATGTACAACTGGCCCCGCCAGCCATCACACAATTGAGCTCAGTCCAGCACCAGCCACCATGTACCTGGGCCAGACTTTTCCTGGAGTTTGCCAGGACAAAGGGTTGTTGGGGAGGGCGGGGGAGGAAAGCTGAAGACCACAGAGCAGACAAAGTATGTTGATTGATGGGTGGGATGAAGGGAAGGAAGCAGGAAAAGGGAAACGGATGTGGGGGCTTCCAGGGAAGAAAAAGAATAAACAGTTGGGGATGGGATGCAGAGGGAACTTCCCTCCTGTAAGTCCTTTTGGGTCTCCTGTTTGCCCTTTCCCAAAACCATCAGATTAACTGCTACATCTTGTGCCAGTGGATCCCATTAATTCTAAAAATTAATGGGAGACTGAGAATTTCTAAGCTCTGGTTAAAGAGCTCCGAATTTTTCGCTCTGAATTTTAGGCCCTCTTTCTTTGGCTGCTGATGCTTCGCTGCCATCAGGTCAGGAACATTAATTAATGAATCAGTTCCAAGCATAGTGCTAATAAAAGCTTGCAGTGACTAACAGCCTTCGCTTCCTCTTCCTATTTGGCTGGCAGGGCCATGATTCAGACAGGGGATAAGCTCTAAGCTTGCATCTTCTATAGAGTAAGCCTTATATCTCATAGCCCGAGTGCAGGCTTTCTGCTGGAAACAGAATGGGCAATCCAGCTTCACTGGGACTCTTGGTTCCACAGTAGCTACTCTGGTCCCAAACCTCTGGCATATACAAACATGATGAGGATTTCAGAGGGCATAGAAGGGGAAATAACCACTCTGGTTAATTTCAGGAACTGACCAGAAATTCTTAAGATTTGACCAATCAGTTTTCAGTCGCTACCTCAGTAGACAAGTATACTGTTCTCCCTTCCCTAGGAAATTTAAGGCGGTCTTTATAGTATGTTTCCAGAATGGGGAAGGGAATCAGTAAACTCTACTCAACTGCAACTAAACTGGGACATAGAAGCAAATGTGTCATCAGGCCATACAGCTCCATCCGCATCTTCAAACTGGAAAGTACTGCTTTTTGCCTACCACAAAACCTCTTTCACACCTTTGAGTCATACCAAGCAAATCTGCTCTTCTCCTTGACCGTGACAAGTGGACATGATGCACATTTCAGATATTTCAGACATCTCAATCGTAGTCACCACACCTCATCAAAGTCCAGACAGAGGGATACATTCCAAACGGGTAGTCACATTATAGTTGTTGTAGCAAAAACAATAGTCTTATGACACCTTAAAGATTCCTCTGGATTCTTAAAGACTGACAAAATAACTGTGGCATAAGTTGGGGTGCTGTGTGGTTTCCGGGCTGTATGGCCGTGTTCTGGCAGCATTCTCTCCTGACGTTTCACCTGCATCTGTGGCTGGCATCTTCAGAGGATCTGATGGAAGATGCCAGCCACAGATGCAGGCGAAACGTCTGGAGAGAATGCTGCTAGAACACGGCCATAAAGCCCGGAAACCACACAGCACCCCAGTGATTCCGGCCGTGAAAGCCTTCGACAATACATTGTGGCATAAGTTCTCAGGTAGCAATGTGAGTCTGAAGCAGTAAAAACAAGGAAGAGTTCCATTGCTCCTTAAAAAGTATAAAATAACTGTGAGGTAAATTTATGAGGAGCAGGATCCACTTCTTCTCAGGTATGAATTTGACTTAAGAATGCTCAAATTGACACTCAGTAATATTTTTTTTATCATCAGTCTCGAGTCTTTGGGTCTAGAAGGGCCAGACGGATGGATTAGTTGGTAGATAGAGAGATAGCTCAGCTCAGATCCCTCTCCAAGGCTTGATAAAAATGCATATGATTACAGAGCATGTTCTAAAGGTTCAGTGATTAATATAAATTCTTGGCTCACTCAAAGCCTTTGATGCAATCACGGGCTTGATGTGAGGGCAGCTAAAATAAAGATCACACTAGAAGTTACTTATGCTGAATGAAGGTTGGAAGGGAGTGAATCCGATACTTTCAGGTACTGGGGAACTTTCTTTTATGCCACAAGTGTGTGGTTTAAGTAGGTTCTGGCCATTTCCAATTTCCTGATTTGTGCACGTTCCCAGCAAATCTCACGGACACTTGGGCAGTCATCCAAACGAAGAGATAGAAAAAGTGCAGAGAAGGGCAACGAGGATGATTGAAGGATTGGAGCACCTTCCTTATGAGGAGAGGCTGCAGCGTTTGGGACTCTTTAGTTTGGAGAGGAGACGTCTGAGGGGGGATATGATTGAAGTCTACAAAATTATGCGTGGGGTAGAAAATGTTGACAGAGAGAAATTTTTCTCTCTTTCTCACAATACTAGAACCAGGGGGCATTCATTGAAAATGCTGGGGGGAAGAATTAGGACTAATAAAAGGAAACACTTCTTCACGCAACGTGTGATTGGTGTTTGGAATATGCTGCCACAGGAGGTGGTGATGGCCACTAACCTGGATAGCTTTAAAAAGGGCTTGAACAGATTTATGGAGGAGAAGTCAATCTATGGCTACCAATCTTGATCCTCCTTGATCTGAGATTGCAAATGCCTTAGCAGACCAGGTGCTCAGGAGCAGCAGCAGCAGAAGAAGGCCATTGCTTTCACATCCTGCATGTGAGCTCCCAAAGGCACCTGGTGGGCCACTGCGAGTAGCAGAATGCTGGACTAGATGGACTCTGGTCTGATCCAGCAGGCTAGTTCTTATGTTCTTATGTTCTTATGTTCAAATACAGCAAATTATCCTTTTTTTCTAAGGCAGACAACACCTGCATCAGATTCAAGAGAGTAACATCTGAATCAGCCTCAACAAGCCAAGATGGTTAATGAGAAGATTGCTGAAGGTTGCTGAATCCATCTCAAATGGTATGAAAGAAATAAAAAAATGACGCACTGGGTTTTCTCTAGCTACATTGCCTTGGCTCATTTCTCCCTGGTGTGCTGATTGCCTGACCTTTAAATATTCTGGATAATCACAGGGTATGTTCCACCATGTGGGTGAATCACTTAACAATATTTGGTTCTTACTCGATGCAAGAAGGTTGGAATAAATGAGAACAGGATATTGCTCTAGCCACTTTCCTCCCCAATCGGGACCCAGAGCAGCTTACGACATCGTTCTGCTTTCCTTCATTTTTTAATCCTCACAACATCACAAACCCGTGAGGTACATTTGGCTGACTGATTCAAGGTCACCCAGCAGCCTTCCTTGGCAGAGTGGGGATTCGAATGTGAATCTCCTGCATTCTAGGTGCTTTAAAAGAAATTAGGTATGTTCATGGAAAATAGACCTGCCAATGACTTTTAGCCATGATTGACTGGGAAGGGAATCTCTGATCATACGCTCCATAGTAAACTTCTGATTTCCAGTTGTTGAGGTCAATCCACACAAGATTTTGCTGTTTCCATCATGCTGCTGATAAGCTGTGCTTCCACATCTGGCTGAGAGGGTTGCTTAGCCACATGGCGTTTGTTCAGATGCATCACAGCCAAACTTGTCCTCTTAAGCTCCTTCTTTACCTCTCAAATGGCGTGCATTCAATATCCTACAGCAGGCAATACATCCCTTGTTCTTGGGTATTAGGTTATTACTGTGTTCTGCATCTTGAAAGAACACTCCTTCTTGCTCCTTATGTGATTGCACTGGAAGGTTGCTTCCTTTGAAGTTGCCTTATTAAGCCTCAACTGTGCAACGCCTTAACAAGCGACATCTTAGAAGTAACAAGAGGGCAATCCCTAGAGAAAGGCAGGATCGAAACAGAAAAGTAACAAGAGAGGCAGTAACATCTTCCTGTTTGGGAGAAGTCTCCAGCTCTTGCAATGAAGAGGGCCCTGGAGCTTGTTGCTTGATGACACAGCGCCACCTCTTGGTGACTCCACCTTCAGCCTTGTTTTAAAATTATCAACTTGCGTATTCTATGGGTTAATATTTGAAATAATTTCATGAATTTAAATTGAAATTATCCCTTGCTATACAGTCAGGTGATTAAAATGACTGTAGGAAAAAAGATAATTCCTCCTGACCCTTTCAGTGCACCATTACCTCTGGAAGTTATGCCAGAGGAATAAATGTAGTCTCCAAGAGTGTTACTTACATATTATTATTATTGTTGTTGTTGTTGATTCGATTTATTAGACCGCCCTACCCCTAAAGGGTTCATATATGTATCATATATGTATATACATAGCATATATGTATCTCCTTGTATTTGTGGCAATACAGCAAGAAGATCTATTGTCAAGAATACTGAATATTGGTCAAACTGGATTTTTAAAGTTTTTATTAAGTAAGGCTCATTCCGCACATGCAGAATAATGCACTTTCAAACTGCTTTCAGTGCTCTTTGAAGCTGTGTGGAATGGCAAAATCCACTTGCAAACAGTTGTGAAAGTGGTTTGAAAACGCATTATTTTGCGTGTGCGGAAGGAGCCTAAGCTCCTGGGATGTGGAAAGGTATGGTAAAGCCCAATCTCATCAGATCTCAGAAGCTAAACCAGGTCAGTAACTGGAAGGGAGTCCTCAAGGAAGACTCTGTAGAGCAGGGTTCAGCAACCTGTGGCTCCAGAGCCTCATGCAGCTCTTTCGTCCTTGTTCTGCAGCTCCACGTGTCTTGGGACCTGAATAGCCCATGAAAGGGCAAAGCAAAATAAAATGGGAGGAGGGAATAAAAGGCATTGGAGACAAAGAGCCTCCAAGCCTAGTCTCATTTTATTTCCACTTTATATGCGATGCTTTCCCTCTTTCCTTCGGCCCCGCATAATGGGAACCCAAAGTGCGCACTTGCATGGAACTCTTGTTATTCGATCTCTTTGCACAGAGAGGGTTTGTGCGGGCAAAAGTGACGTTTTCGGCTCCAAGTGTTTCCTTTTCCGTAGAAAACAGGTCCAAATGGCTCTTTGGGTGTTAAAGGTTGCCGACCCCTGCTGTAGAGGAAGACAATGGCAAACTACCTCTGCTCGATAACCAGGGGTCACTATGAGTCAGCTACAACATGATGGTACTTTACACATACCCATACATACAAGTTGCTCCTGCAAAGTAATTTCTGCATCATTTGACATGTCATGTTTAAATTTTTACGCTTGGTTCAGTTCTGTTTCAGATTTCTACTTGTTTTCAGATTTCTGCAATCCAAACCCTATTGGATTGCTTACTGGATGTCTCATCTGAATGACTATGTTTGACTTACACTGTATAACTTACCCTGAGTCCTATGAGAAAGTCAAACTATAAACAAATAAGTCTCCATTATTATTTTTTAAAAACTCACTGAATATTATCATCTGCACATTTTTATTTACTTCATTGATGGTCTGCTTTTCATTTAGGATTACAAAATATAGAAAACCATTCAACCGGACAGTATAAGTTAGGGATCCCCTGTTAGATTTAGTTTAGAATTAATGGATCAGCCCAGTAGTGTGTGTGAGTGCAGTTTATAGAAACTTCTTAAGAGATAAAGGTAAAAGGTAAAACTTACATTTATTCAAGCATCTCCAGTTCACAGCTTTGTTCCAGGAAAAAGGTAGATAGAAAGAAACCCTAATCTAAGGAATACTTTCCCTACGACAAGTGGACGATCTAACGCACAGTCACGTGTGTGCAGGTGAGAGAGTGCTTCAGTGGGAAAGCCCCACTAAGGCAGGTAGCCATTGTCCATGCACTCAGGACAAAGGCCAGGTCAGGAGTGAGACCAGCGTGGGGAAGAAAGAAAGTTAGTGGGCGGTCTCCTGGCCCTGACAAGCAGGGCAAACAAGAGAGGCAACAACACAGAGTGAGATACACAGCACCCCTCAGTGTCCAGGCATGCAGAAGTCGCTTATTCCAACATCCCCAACCTTTTTGAGGCTGTGGGCTTATCTGCAATTCTGCCACAGCATGGGAGTTGCAACAACAAAATGGATGACGTAACATGGCTGCAGCAGGAGGCAGAGCCAGCCACAAAATGACTGCCACATTTTAACTCCAGCAACACCTTATGTTTGGGTGGCAGCTGCAGCCAAGAACATTTCAAAACTATCTGTAAGAACATAAGAACAAGCCAGCTGGATCAGATCAGAGTCCATCTAGTCCAGCTCTCTGCTACTCGCAGTGGCCCACCAGGTGCCTTTGGGAGCTCACATGCAGGATGCAAAAGCAATGGCCTTCTGCGGCTGTTGCTCCCGATCACCTGGTCTGTTAAGGCATTTGCAATCTCAGATCAAGGAGGATCAAGATTGGTAGCCATAAATCGACTTCGCCTCCATAAATCTATCCAAGCCCCTTTTAAAGCTATCCAGGTTAGTGGCCATCACCACCTCCTGTGGTAGCATATTCCAAATACCAACCACACGTTGCGTGAAGAAGTGTTTCCTTTTATTAGTCCTAATTCTTCCCCCCAGCATTTTCAATGTATGCCCCCTGGTTCTAGTATTGTGTATCTGTAGAGCCAATCAAATCTCCCATAGTCCATCAGAAGCCCTGCTGGGCAAAAATATTACCTGGTTCCACCCACTTCCTAAAAACACCTGGCAGGCAACTGAAAAGTTGTTGGCAGGTAGGTGTCATGGTGCAGACAGGCACCATACTGGAGAACCCCGGCATAAGATATCCAACCAACAATGCAGTGGGACGAGGATTACAGAATTAGAAAAAGTATAAGCAGAAATCTGTCTAAAGCGCAACTTTTCACAATACATAAAGGCCCCTTCCACATGTGCAGAATAATGCACTTCCAACCCATTTTCACAATTGTTTGCAAATGGATTTTGTTATTCCGCACAGTGCATTGAAATTGGATTGAAAGTGCATTATTCTGCCTGTGCGGAAGGGGTCAAAGTGGATCACAGAGATAGAAGATAATGCAATACAAGCAAAGTGATACATGTGGCCAACATTTCAATAGACTTTACTCCCATTACCTTATAAAAATATGCTGATGGGAGCTTTGATTCTCGAGAGCTTATTCTCGGAAGATCTTGTTGGTTTTTAAGGTGCTACTAGATGATGTATGACTGAAGACTAACATGGCTACCCTATGAAATGACAGTCCCAGTTCCCTTATACAAATGCCCCCCGACATCCATTATCGCTTGCACAAAGAATGAGTCACAGATATCAGGTACAACACAAGTATCGGCCATGCTATAAGCAAAGAGATAATATATTATTTACCTTTCTCATTAAGACCATATTATTTACCTTTCTCATTAAGACCAGAACACAAGCAGTTATGAAAAATAAACATTAAGCATCTGTCAAATAACAATTCACAAAGCAAGCAGTTCAAGCAAAGATATCATTAGCCAGACAACTTTCAAAACTCATTTTCTTTTCCACAGTAGGCATTTTATTTTTTTATGCTTACTTGATTAAAAAAAATTTCCTGCCAAAATATATGTGAAATCAATGCCAGATGGTAGCTAAGAGACTGAGCCGGGACAGCAGTTCGTGCAGAGCATATCACCCTGCCGGCTGAAAGGATTCTGTTTCCTCAAACTGTTGGAAAATTCCAACAGTCTCCCAGTTACACAGAGACACGACGATTGGTTCAACGAAGCAGATAAGCTTTTATTGCAATGATAGCAGGACAATGTGCTGCAGCTAGCCAAAAAAAAAAAATTGTGCAAAGAACACATTTCAAAAACACTTTTTTATACAGTCTATCAAGCAGGCAATTTAACTTTGCAAATACCTTGTCCTGTTTTGTATGCCAATAAAGGCTTGTGTTGTGTAACTTTGCAAATACCTGATTCTGCAGGGCAGAACAGCAGAGCCATGGTAAACAGCATGTCACATACTCCCTGTTTTCCTTGATAGTACACTTGTTCGTTCAAAACATGATCATGTCAACAATATGTACATGACAGCTCTCACTTCAGACTTGTGTTCATTCCCTTTAGACCAGGGGTCTGCAACCTGTGACTCTCCAGATGTTCATAGACTACAATTCCCATCAGCCCCTGCCAGCAAGGCCAATTGCTGGCAGGGGATGTAATCCAGGAACATCTGGAGAGCCACAGGTTGCAGACCCCTGCTTTAGATACTGACACTTAGACCCTGGCCATTTCTCCTTCAATCTAATATTTCCTACAAAACCACTCTGCTCTTCGGTCACTCTTTATCCCGGGCACTGCTTCCTAGAGGACCGCTGTGATGCCACCAGTCTCACTTACTTCAACTCAAAACTATAAAGCCTTTGAGCACACACCCCTCCCCACTGAAACAAACAGATATTAGAATTAGACCATATGTGTCTCCTGTTTATCTCCATCTCCCGTCACTTTATAGTCTCTGATTTCATAACATAAGCTTCTAGCACAGTGGTTCTCAACCTGTGGGTCACGACCCCTTTGGGGGTCGAACGGCCCTTTCACAGGGGTCGCCTAAGACTCTCGGCATCAGTGTTCTCCATCTGTAAAATGGATAAATGTTAGGGTTGGGGGTCACCACAACATGAGGAACTGTATTAAAGGGTCGCGGCATTAGGAAGGTTGAGAACCACTGTTCTAGCAGCAGGGATCTGTCTGCCTTGGCAAGAACTGTGCACATTGATGCTACTGTAGAAATAAATAGCGATTTGGCCCATATGAAAAGGAGTGTGTTGACCCATAAGATGTCACTAGATTCCTTCTGTTTTTGCTGGAACAGGACTATAGCTTCTCCCTCTGGAACGTGTGACCAAGGAAAACATTTCATGTGTGATATTAACGCCTGGTGGTGGTTAAGAGACTGGGGCTGTGAAGCAGGAAATGCCAGCTTCCTATCTTGCCTCCACCATGAACCTGGAGAGAATTCCTGGTTTAGAATCCAGACTGTTTATTTAAACTTTCCCAAATGGGGTGAGAACCAGTTGACCTCGCAGGAACACAGTGAAACATGCAAAAGTGTTACAATATAACCAGCAGCTCTACACCTCATTGAAAATGAATGAATGAATGAATGAATGAATGAATGAATGAATGAATGAATGAATGAATGAATGAATTGTGTTTGTTTCACACATAGACTCTAGGGGCAGGTCTCTTAAGTCTTATTAACCGGTTTCAATGTTTAGATTTTTGTAATGTTTTAATGTTTACACTGTGTAATGTTTTATATCATTGTATTTTTATAAAGCTGTAAGCTGCGTTGAGTCCCTTGGGAGACTGATGGGGTAAAAGTGTAAAATATAAATATATAAAATAAATATAAATTGCGGCCTTTTCGACCTTTGGAGATTTGGCACCCAATGGAAGACCCCCCTCTGCCTCCTGCGGCTCCAGCACCAAGTCCAGTGCCCCTGTAACCTGGGCAAGCTGCACCGGGACCGGGCAAGCTGCACGGCGATCTAGCACGTGCAGGACCAGCGCTGTCCCTTCCCAGGACGCCCCGACCCCTCTCCCCGCCAGGCTAAGCAGAGTCCCAGCTTGGGCAAAGCGGCACTCGGGCGCCCCCAGGCAGCCTCTCTCGGCCGCGAGCCCATGGACAGCAGCAGGCCAGCCTTGCGATTCGCAGCGGCAGATTCGCCCGCGGACGGGTTTCGGGCGGGGCACAAAAGGTGGCAAGACCGGCGCCGGCGGAGGAAGGGGGGAGGCCGGGAAAGAGGGGAGGGTGGGCCGGGGTCGGGCTGGGCGGCGGCCCGGCCTGGCCGGCTCGGTGGCGAAAGTGCGGTTGCCAAGGAACCGCTTTACCCAGCGGGGCCTCCCCGCGCAGGAGCTGCCGCCGCCGCCGCTGCCGCTGCCGGAGCCTCCTCCATTGTCCGGGCCGGGCCGGGGTGGGCCCATGGGCCCCGCCGCTGCCGGAGCTGCCGCCGCCCAGCCACAGCCGGGCCGGGGCTGGAGCCGCGCTTGGTGAGCGAGAGGGAGGCGGGGAGGCCGCGCCGGGTGCGGAGGAGGAGGAGGGCCTGGAACCGCCCGCCGGGCTCTTCTTTCTCTTCCCCCCCGCGGGAAAGGGTGGGAAGGCGAAGCAGCAGCGGCTCCACGGGGGCTGCAGGAGGCGGTGGGGGCAGCCAGGCAGGCGCGAGATCCTTCCTGGGCAGGCAGAGGCAGGCAAGGCGGGTGGGGGGGGGATCGCTGCTCCCTCCCTCCCAGATCCTGCTGCTCCTTTCCCCCGTTCCCGTCCACCACGGAGGGGAGAGGAGAAGTGGGGTCCCCGGCGCCCCGATCCTGTCTTAGGCGCGTCTGCTCGGAAGCGGGGCGAGCGGGGACTGGTGGCTTCACTCACTTGTCAAAGTGGGCTTAGGATCGCCCCATCCTGAGTGGGGATCGCGCGTCATCCGAGAGAGAGAAGCTGTGCAGGGTCGTGGGGGGGTGGGGGGTGGTGGTTCTTTTTTGCTTCGCATCGACCAGGGAATGCGGTTTGTAAACCGGCTCGTCTCCTTGTCCCGGCTCTTGTGCACGGCCACGGGTGGGGCAGGCTGTTGGCATGAGCAAAGAGTGCAACGTGCCAACCGACATCTCTCTGCTGCCTTCTTTGCCCCCCCCCCCGGGCCTTTATAGCGGAGTGGGGGGGCACGTAGGGCAGGAAGGCTGTTAGCACCAGTAAGGGGTGCAGTAGGTCTACTGGCATCTCCTTGACTTCTCTCCCACCTCCCGTCTCTTAATTTCCTGTTGCCTACAATGGTACAGTGCCACTAAGGTGAGAAAGTCTGTACGTGCGCGTCCAAGGGGGTAATAAAAAGGCTGGCATTCCAGCACTGCTCCTTCCCTGCGCTTTCCATCCCACAGTGGTGAGGAAGGCAAATATAACATGGTCTACTTGACTTGGTTGTCACTGGTCTCCATGTGACAAATAAGGCAACTTAAAGGGTTAAAATGAACAAACAGTGCTGATAGAGTGGCACCCATCCGCTTCCCTTTCTCTTGGCACTTCTGTTTCCATCCCTTGTGTTGTGGGCCCATGTATACCATAGAGAGGAACAACCATCTGATACAGGTAACCAGATCTGGCAGTTGTAGTTTCCCCCTGCAGTTAGTAAAACGAGGTGGCGTTCTTGAGTAAGAAGAGGAATCCCATCCCTCCGCCTGATTTTGTCTCTGATTCTCTAGTGATTTCCATCCACAATCGAGGCAGGTGTTCCTCGATAGGATAGCCTAATGACGGTGAGGCGGTAGAGAGATTTGCATGAGTCAGAAGTTCAAGTACGTGGGGCCCCTTTATTCTCATCTTTGATTCCTAGTCATAAGAACATAAGAATATAAGAACTAGCCTGCTGGATCAGACCAGAGTCCATCTAGTCCAGCACTCTACTACTTGCAGTGGCCCACCAGGTGCTTTCCCTCCCTCTACCTTTTACATTTTCATCTTGTGGCAGAATGAGAATTTGCACCCGTGTCTCTCCAGTCCTAATCCAACACCACCACACTACCACTCACACCTGTGGAATACAGTGGGATTGATGGTATCAGGGTATTGGAGCATCCTGGTCAGAGAGAAATATGGCCTGAAGAGCTTGGGAATATATGGTAGAAAATGTTGACAGAGAGAAATTTTTCTCTCTTTCTCACAATACTAGAACCAGGGGGCATCCATTGAAAATTCTGGGGGGAAGAAGAAGGACTAATAAAAGGAAACATTTCTTCACGCAATGTGTGATTGGTGTTTGGAATATGCTGCTACAGGAGGTGGTGATGGCCACTAACCTGGATAGCTTTAAAAAGGGCTTGGACAGATTTATGGAGGGGAAGTCGATCTATGGCTACCAATCTTGATCCTCCTTGATCTGAGATTGCAAATGCCTTAGCAGTCCAGGTGCTCGGGAGCAGCAGCAGCAGAAGGCCATTGCTTTCACTTCCTGCATGTGAGCTCCCAAAGGCACCTGGTGGGCCACTGCAAGTAGCAGAGTACTGGACTAGATGGACTCTGGTCTGATCCAGCAGGCTAGTTCTTATGTTCTTATGGTCACAACGCAGTTATATGGCATATATGATTTGTATGTTCAGAGTCCTGTTTCTCTCCTTCACAATCAGTTGTGATGCTTATTATGATTGTGATCATGATAACCCCGCTTTTCTTCCCAAGGTGATCCAAAGTGGCTTACAACATTGTTTTCACTTCCTCAATTTTTTTCCTTCCAACAGAAATCAGTTGGGCTGAGAGCAGGTGGCTGACCCGGGGAGGTTCCATAACACTGTAGAGATTTGAATCTCGCAGATCCTAGGCCAGAGCAGTAATCATTACAGGAGGTTTGCCGTTTCCGTGTGTTCCACGTGGTAAACAGTGGAACACCCACCACGCCACATAAAGTGTCATCTGGCGGCGAAGAGGCAACTAAGGAGGTTCAGGCAGGTTTTGCTGAAAAAGGGGGATGTGGAGGAGGCAGGGCTCGAGAGAGGGAACAGAGGAGGCTGCCTTCGTCTCTGCATAGACACAATAAAGTGTTTGGGCAAAATGCATTGTGGGCAGAGTGTAGTGTGAGCAAACTGTCATCTCACGTCTCTCTGAGGCTGTGCCCAGATGGCTGCATCCCACTTCTATTCTCAAAACCTGCCATTTAGGCTAGCAGAGATCAGAGAAAGAATTTATATTTATTACTGTAATTTTCTGATAAGTTGGTTCTATTGTGATTGACTTGAGAGTCCTTTGTGCTAAGCTCCTTACGTTCCATTTGAGTCAGGGCTGGGGAGGTCATGATCGTCCTGCATCTCACAGTTGATTCCCCTACCTTACAGAGCTGACCGTGACCATGGGGGTAGACTTTGACGTGAAGACGTTCTGCCACAACCTGCGGGCAACCAAGCCGCCGTACGAGTGCCCCGTGGGCACCTGCCGCAAGATCTACAAGAGCTACAGCGGGATCGAGTATCACCTGTACCACTACGACCATGACAACCCGCCGCCCCCGCAGAGCACCCCGCTGCGCAAGCACAAGAAGAAAGGCCGGCAGGGCCGCACGGCCAACAAACAGTCGCCCAGCCCCTCGGAGACCTCCCAGTCTCCGGGACGCGAGGTCATGACCTACGCCCAAGCGCAGCGCATGGTGGAGGTGGACCTGCACGGCCGCGTGCACCGCATCAGCATCTTCGACAACCTGGACGTGGTGTCGGAAGATGACGAGGCCCCCGAGGAGGCCCCCGAGAACAACAGCAATAAAGAGAACACGGAGACCCTGTCAGCGACCCCCAAAGCCAGCAAGCACAAGAACAAGGAGAAGCGGAAGGACTCCAATCACCACCACCACAGTGCCTCCGCTGGCAACACCCCCAAGCTGCCAGAGGCTGTGTACCGCGAGCTGGACCAGGACACCCCTGATGCCCCCCCTCGGCCCACTTCTTACTACAGGTACAACCTGTGGGTCGGGGTGCCTTGGAGAACCCTAGCCGGGAAGGGTCTTCCCGAGGCATCCTAACCTGATTTGTATTGAGGGAGGAGATTGTGGTGACGGTTGCTATAATCTTCTCTGCTTCTCGTTCTGGTGGGTTTTTCCGGGCTGCGTGGCCGTGGTCTGGTGGATCTCGTTCCTAACGTTTCGCCTGCATCTGTGGCTGGCATCTTCAGAGGTGTATCACAGAGGGGAGTCTGTGACCCACTGTGTTCTCTGCTTCTGACTGATGGGGGGCCTGCTCAGGACCAAACTGGACCATCTCCCCGTGTCTTTTAACCTGTGCATTTCAGGCTCATATAGGCCTGATTCGGGTCAGGGCCATTCTGGGAGGGGGAAAGGGAGGGTTGAGACTTTTTTCCAGTCTGGGTAATTTTAGGAAGTGAAATGGCCTTCTTCGTACTGTTATTATGTACCTTTCTGTTTTCCAAGGGCTGTGGGGAGCTTTCATGATTATTCACCGCTCTTATTTGATCCTCACAACATCTCTTTTTGGCGCGCTGCTGGCCTTGATGGAAAATGCTGTCAATTTGCAGTCGACTTATGGTGACCCTGTAAAGCACAGGTGTCAAATTTGCGGCCCTCCAGATGTTATGGACTACAGTTCCCATCACCCCCTGCCAGCGTCATGCTGGCAGGGAGTGATGGGAACTGTAGTCCATAACATCTGGAGGGCCACGAGTTTGACACCTATGCGTAAAAGTTTTCAAGGCAAGAGACGTTCATAAACGGTCTGCCCTGCCTGCCTCTGGGTAGTGACCCTGAAGTTCTTTGGTGGTCTCCTGTCCAAATGCTAACTGAGCCCAGCCTGCTTGCTTCTGCGATATGACAAGAGCAGGCTAGCCTGGGCCATTCCTAGAATGGGGGGATGGGCATTTGGATGTCACATAATTATTTTTTCCGTTGAGGATTAATAATTGTGGGGGTTGGGATGAGATTTCTGGGTATTGGGAGGAAAAGTGAGCTCCGTTTTTCCTTCCTTCTATGGTTCCAGTCTGAACTGGGACTCGACAAGGTTTCTGTTACCGTTTTAAATGTGCCCGGCAGATCCAGTCCACTGTCCCTTTTGGCCATCGCTGCATTTAGTTCCAGCATACAGACCGACTTAGTCTATCTCAATTTGGGCAAAAGAACAGTGGAGGTATAAAACATGCAGGAACGCATGTTCCTAAAACTGCAAGGATTGTCATGCCCTTATATAAAGCAGTGGTGCGACTGCACTTGGAGTACTGTGTCCAGTTCTGGTCGCCGCATCTCAAAAAGGATATTGAGGAGATAGAAAAAGTGCAGAGAAGGGCAACAAGGATGATTGAGGGACTGGAGCACCTTCCCTATGAGGAGAGGCTGCAGCCTTTGGGACTCTTTAGTTTGGAGAGGAGACGACTGAGGGGGGATATGATTGAAGTCTATAAAATTATGCATGGGGTAGAAAATGTTGATAGAGAGAAATTTTTCTCTTTCTCACAATACTAGAACCAGGGGGCATCCATTGAAAATGCTGGGGGGAAGAATGAGGACTAATAAAAGGAAACACTTCTTCACGCAACGTGTGATTGGTGTTTGGAATATGCTGCCACAGGGGGTGGTGATGGCCACTAACCTGGATAGCTTTAAAAAGGGCTTGGACAGATTTATGGAGGAGAAGTTGATTTATGGCTACAAATCTTGATCCTCTTTGATCTGAGATTGCAAATGCCTTAACAGACCAGGTGATCGGGAGCAACAGCCGCAGAAGGCCATTGCTTTCACATCCTGCATGTGAGCTCCCAAAGGCACCTGGTGGGCCACTGCGAGTAGCAGAGAGCTGGACTAGATGGACTCTGGTCTGATCCAGCTGGCTTGTTCTTATGTTCTTATGTTCTTAATGCCCCCTGCCTAAATCTCAGATAATTCTGTCTGTTTCAAGAAGCTCAGTTTGAGTATGTGTGTTGTCTCCCCCTTCATGTTATCCACCCATCAACTTGTGAGGTCTGCTGTGCTGAGAGAATTAATGGCTCAAGGGCCTCTGTTTAGCTGAGGATTTGAACTTGGGTCCCCCCGATTGGAGTCAAGCGCTCTAACCACTGTGCAATACCAGTTCCATTTAGCCCAACGCTCCGGGGTCCATAGCAGAAAGACAGCATTGTTATCTGCAGGCAGACATTGATGGGAAACACTGTTGGCCTTGTTGGCATCGTTAATTCTGAAAACTTCATTTGATTGTGGCACGCCTTGACCTGGATAGCCCCGGCCAGACCGATCTCGCCGGAACTCAGAAGCTAAGCAGAGTCGGCCCTGGCTAGTATTTGGATGGGAGACCTCCAGGGAATACCAGGGTTGTGACATGGAGGCAGGCAATGGCAAACCACCTCTGAAGTCTCTTGCCTTGGAACCCCACCGGGGTGACCATGAAATATAATGACTGGGTTTGGCAAGAAGGCTGGTGGCATGACTGACAGCAGTCACGCCCTCCATTTGTTTTAGTGCATAGGCGTCAAACTCGCAGCCCTGCAGATGTAGTGGACTACATTTCCCATAATCTCCTGCCAGCAATGTGCTGGCAGGGGATGATGGGAGCTGTAGTCCATAGCATCTGGAGGGCCGCGAGTTTGACGCCTACGTTTTAGTGGAAGGCTGGGGGCGCTTTGCCTGCAGCGACTTTCCAAGTTTAATCCCCAGCAGTAGGCGAAGAAGACCTGAGACCGCAGAGAGCTGCCATTGGTCAGAGCAGATAATACTGATCATGATAGAGCAATGGTCTGGTGCAGCAGGAGGAACTTCACGCATAACGTTTGGCCATTTTCAGGCCACTTAGAAATTAGGCCTGGTGGTAACGCTTCTCATATGGGCAGAGGCTCCTGTGATCAGCTCTGTGTCTGGCTGCAGTCACCAAGCATTAAGTTTTAAAGCATCCTCTGCACAGTGCATTTGATCCTCACAAATGCTTAGCACAGTGTTTCTCAACCTGTGGGTCGGGACCCCTTTGGGGGTCAAACAACCCTTTCACAGGGGTCGCCTAAAACTCTCTGCATCAGTGTTCTCCATCTGTAAAATGGGTCAATGTTAGGGTTGGGGGTCACCACAACATGAGGAACTGTATTAAAGGGTCGCGGCATTAGGAAGGTTGAGAACCACTGGCTTAGCAGCTCGGGGTGGGATGGCGAAAAAGCCTAGTGTCCCTGTGGGCTTCCCAACCTGTGTTTCCCCCTTGCTTCTTCTGAAGACCACCTTGGTTGTCCTCCAGACCAAACCTGCCTTCTGTCCTTCCCCCCCTTACCAGATACATCGAGAAGTCAGCCGAGGAGCTGGATGAGGAGGTGGAGTACGATATGGATGAGGAAGATTACATCTGGCTGGACATAATGAACGAGCGCCGGAAGACGGAAGGCGTGACCCCCATCCCCCAGGAAGTGTTCGAGTACCTGATGGACCGGCTGGAGAAGGAGTCCTACTTTGAGAGTCACAATAAGGGTGACCCCAACGCGCTGGTGGACGAGGACGCCGTCTGCTGCATCTGCAATGACGGCGAGTGTCAGAACAGTAACGTCATCCTCTTCTGCGACATGTGCAACTTGGCCGTGCACCAGGAGTGCTACGGCGTCCCCTACATCCCCGAGGGCCAGTGGTTGTGCCGCCGCTGTCTGCAGTCGCCTTCCAGGGCAGTGGACTGCGCCCTGTGCCCGAACAAAGGGGGTGCTTTTAAACAGACGGACGATGGGCGCTGGGCCCACGTGGTGTGCGCCCTCTGGATCCCGGAGGTGTGCTTTGCCAATACGGTCTTCCTGGAGCCCATAGACAGCATAGAGCACATCCCGCCGGCCCGCTGGAAGCTCACCTGCTACATCTGCAAGCAGCGGGGTTCCGGGGCCTGCATCCAGTGCCACAAAGCAAACTGCTACACGGCTTTCCACGTCACCTGTGCCCAGCAGGCCGGGCTGTACATGAAAATGGAACCCGTACGGGAGACGGGGGCCAACGGCACTTCCTTTAGCGTCCGCAAGACGGCTTACTGTGACATCCACACGCCGCCTGGCTCCATGCGGCGCCTGCCCGCCCTCTCGCACAGCGAAGGGGAGGAGGAGGAGGAGGAGGAGGAGGAAGATGGGAAAGGCTGGAGCTCTGAGAAGGTGAAAAAGGCCAAGGCCAAATCCCGGATTAAAATGAAGAAAGCGAGGAAGATTCTGGCAGAGAAGAGAGCAGCCGCTCCTGTGGTGTCTGTGCCGTGCATCCCTCCCCACCGGTAGGAGCCCCCCCACCCCATCCCTGCTATTTTGAATCTTAGTGGCACAGAACCGGGAGGATGGCGGAACTTGTTGAAACAGCTTGTCATGTCTGCAGCAGTGAGGAAACACCCTGGGAGAGCAGGCTGGGTCTGTCGGGCTGCGTGTTTTGGGGCCCAAACCAGAATTCCCAAATTTAGGTCACCTGATGGTGACAGGTCTGTATTGGAACAGGTTATTTTTGGCTGCAGTCGACATGAGGCAGACAGCCTCCCCTTCCCTTTTGAAAAGGCAATTCAGAGAGCCTGTGTTTGGTTTGTCGCAGGTGAATCCCAAAGGCTTGTCTCGTGGGATTGCAGCCAGCAACAGTTCACAAGTCTCAGGATCAAGTGACCTAAACCTGGGACCTAAATCTAATCCCCACACACATACAGGCCCAGCCTGCCTGCCTCTTTATCTCTATTGAAGGACTACATCTGGCGAGAAAAGACTAGTATTACAAAATCGGTATTTAAAAACGCAATATCAGTTTTTCAGGCTATGTGGCGTTTTGCTTTGTGAGTCACAAGATACATCCCAATTGTCTTTTGAGGCAGAAGTGACACAAAGCTTAAGCCACACCCAGTCACCTGGGGCACTGTTGAAGTCCGTGCAGACTCTGTGACTCTTTTGTTTCCAAATTCCCAAATTCAAGGTTCATGTCCGCGCACCACACCGCCAGCCAGGCTCCTTTTCGTTACCTCTTTGGTTCCCTGTTTTGTTCATCTCCTCTTTCGTCTGGGTAAACCACATGCCAGCAAAATGCGCCAGGTGGAACTTTACACCCCTGCATGCTTCGTTGCATAGGCCGCATTCAGTCCATTTGACAAGACTCGGTCAGATGCGGTTCGTTGCGATGTCTGAAACCTGGGAGTTTTGACTGGGCTTTGTAACTGGTTTGGTGACTTGTTGTGAACTTGGGGGGGGGGGCGGTTGCTGAATTCACATCCCGTTGCCTCTCGGGTTCCGGCGCCCTTTGCACTAACCTGGCCGACAAGCAGAGAATGTCCTGCATGGTGGGAGGATTAGAGGAGTCTAGAAGCAGGCAAGCCAAAGTTCAGCCTCTTAGCTGAAAAACCGAGACACACTCATTGGTGGCTGTCTGAGGAAGGATATGAACCCGAGTCATACCCAAAATATTGCCCACTAGTTTAGAAGAAGAAGAAGATGAGTTTGGATTTAGATCCCCCCCTTTCTCTCATGCAGGAGACTCAAAGGGGCTGGCAATCTCCTTGCCCTTCCCCCCTCACAACAAACACCCTGCGAGGCGGGTGGGGCTGAGAGAGCTCCGAGAAGCTGTGACTAGCCCAAGGTCACCCAGCTGGCGTGTGTGGGAGTGCGCAGGCTAACCTGAATTCCCCAGAGAAGGCTCCACAGCTCAGGCGGCAGAGCTGGGAATCAAACCCGGTTCCTCCAGGTTAGAGACACGAGCTCTTAACCTCCTACGCCACTGCTGCTCCTTTTACTGTCTTCCCAGCATCATTGTCTTACAGTGTTTTAGTTGGGGTTTTAGTCGGGGATTAGATAGAGAGGGGGATTAGATAGAGAGGGGGAAGCATTCCCTCTCCCCCTACCAGTGATGGCGAACCTTTTAGAGACCAAGTGCCAGGGGCGGAGCAAGGGGACACTGTGTCCAGGGCACGTGTGTGCCCTGTGCCCTGCCACAACCCCATCCTGCTATGGAACGCCCCCCAGAACGCCTCGAAACACCCCCACCATGCCCCCGGAATGCCCTCTCCATGCCCCCACAGGGGCACACACCCATTGCACACCCCTCGTCCCCTTGGCTCTATGCCACTGCTGAGTGCCCAAACTGGGACGACGGTGCACGTTCCCACAAAGAGGGCTCTGAGTGCCACCTCGTGCCATAGGTTCGCCACCACTGCCCCAGGCGCTTGGGTTTTATCCTGGTCACACCACTGTATTCTCCCCTGCGTCATCAGAGACTGGTGGTGGGACATTGGATGAGGTAGTTAGTGAGCTAAGGCTGTTCCCTGTGGGACTAGCCTGGGGAGTGCGGTTTTGCTTCTCCTTCAGGGAGTTATCGGGAAGCTTCACCGTTCAGCCGAACAAAAGCTTGGGGAGTCTGACCGGCCGCAGCTGCCCCCTCTCACATCAGTGGGTCTGCCCCCTTCTCTGCCCTCCTGCCATGTCACTGTAAAGCATAGGCGTCAAACTCGCGGCCCTCCAGATGCTATGGACTACAGCTCCAATCATCCCCTGCCAGCACGTTGCTGGCAGTGGATGATGGGAACTGTAGTCCACAGCATCTGGAGGCATGCGAGTTTGACGCCTATGCTGTAAAGCGTGGGCTGGTATTGAAACAGGACGAGATCGAGCTGGGCGAGAAGCCTGCACTGAGGTAACCGTACTCGCTTGCCAGTACTGAGGTAACAGCTTGCCACTGCTGGAGTCCTCGCTTGCCAGTACTGAAGTAACAACTGCAACATAGTTTTACGGCCTGAAGCGAAGTTTTCTTTCTTCCTTGTTCCCATAAGGCTGTGGGCTACTAACATACCCAAGCCGAGCCGATGACCAGCCTGGCTGAGCGACGCCTTTGAACTTGGGGCTTTCCCGCCCCCACCCTGCCCCCACCCTCCAGCTCACCTCTTTGCTGGGGGGAAGAATTAGGACTAATAAAAGGAAACACTTCTTCACGCAACGTGTGATTGGTGTTTGGAAAATGCTGCCACAGGAGGGGGTGATGGCCACTAACCTGGATAGCTTTAAAAGGGGCTTGGACAGATTTATGGAGGAGAAGTCGATCTATGGCTACCAATCTTGATCCTCTTTGATCTGAGATTGCAAATGCCTTAACAGACCAGGTGCTCGGGAGCAACAGCCGCAGAAGGCCATTGCTTTCACATCCTGCCTGTGAGCTCCCAAAGGTGGGCCACTGCGAGTAGCAGAGTGCTGGACTAGATGGACTCTGGTCTGATCCAGCTGGCTTGTTCTTATGTTCTTATGTCCCTCTTCAGCCCATGGTTTCAGGTTGGAGGGCCTCAGCCCTCCCCACGTCCCCGTGGATTTGGCCCAGCCGAACTCTCCGCCCTCTCTTCCCCTGCAGGCTCAGCAAGATCACCAACCGCTTGACCCTCCAGCGGAAGAGCCAGTTCATGCAGCGGCTGCACAGCTACTGGACCCTGAAGAGGCAGTCGCGCAACGGGGTCCCCTTGCTGCGCCGGCTCCAAACGCACCTCCAGTCACACAGGAACTGTGAGCAAGGGAGAGCCGCCCCTCCCCCACCCGTGTCCAAGACGGAGCAGGTGAGGCCTCTTTTAAAGATCTGGCGCGTGGCGGGGGGTGGGGCAGGGGGAGAATGTCAAAAGGTTGGGGGTGGGGAGGGGAGAGCGGACCCCCCGGTGCCTGTGACTAACAGCATGGCCTTTCTCCTGGCAGACGGCTTGCGGGGTGAAGGAGCATGGGGCTGTGTAGGGAAAGCTAGCGGTGAGGTCTCCCCTAGGATAGGGTGTGCCTTGTACTTCCCGGGTCATATCATTGTGGGGTTGGGAGGTGAGAGGTGGAAACGTCCTGTCAGTCTCAGCGAGGCAGGGTGGGGGTGACCCCTGCCCCCTTCCCTAAGTTGTGGTTTAAATCCTTTTGTCGGAAATCCTCGCCACTCCCTACCAAAATCTCCCCAGAGGCCTCGGGCTGTGGTGGCCGAAAGGAGCAGGCAGGCCTGGCACGGATACGCCTCGCCCAGTCTCCCCTTGTGAGCCCCCCAGACCAGCCTCTCTCCCTCCGCTCTGCTGCTTGCCACCATCTTACCTGCTGTTTCACGGCCGCCCTATTGGCAGAAGCTCGCCAGCCCCTCTGTTTTGAGCCCTGGCAGACTGGCAAGGGCCAGGGGGTGCCCCTTCCTCTCATAGACTCTGATGTTCCTGCAGCGAGACAACACAGAGGATAAGAACTGGGCCCTGAAAGAGCAGCTGAAATCCTGGCAGCGCCTCCGCCACGATCTGGAACGAGCGCGCTTGCTGGTGGAGTTAATCCGCAAGCGGGAGAAGCTCAAGAGAGAGACGGTAACTGCGCCGGGGAAGGGAGCCGGGGAAGGAGGCCCGGGGCTTCCCTTGGGAGGGGAGATGGGTGGGGCCTCCCCAAAGCATTGACCAGGCGGCTCTCACATTGGAGCGGCAGCAGGGGAAGGGGTTGGGCCTCCACAGGGCGGCTGGGCTGCGTAAGCGGTGCTGGACGTGAGGCTTGGTGTACGGGGAGGAGGTGGCTGTCTTCTTCAGGGAGCTGGCAGGCCAGAGGGGACCCGACGAGGCCTTTGGGAGAAAAAAACACAAAGATTTTCCTGGGGGAGGATCTTTGGCTACGGTGCCTTCTCCGCTTGTCGCTTGGTGGTAGCTAGTCCCTCTCCATTATCCTCCCTGCAAGAGCCTGCTCCTGGGACATGGTTTTGTACGACCTGAGCAGAACAGGGACCAGGACTGGCCCGGGTGAACGTCTGCCTTTCCGAGAGCTCCGTTTCCCAGACGGGGCTCAGCAGGAGCCCGTGGGAGAGGTCCTACAAATCAGGCGTGGCTAGCAAGCTGCCCAAAAGATTGCTGGTCGACTGTGCCTGGGATTCTGCCCCGATGCCCAGCTGCAGGGGAGCGCTGGCATTCTCTTGAAGGGCACGGGTTCCTTTCTTGCACGGAGACAGCAAGGCCCAGAGGCACCTTGCCCAAACGGGAAGCGGGAGGAAGGGGCCACGGAGGAGCATCTGTTTGACGCGCAGAGGGCGCCTGGCTCAGTCTCGTGCATCTCTAGTGAGAAATGCCGGGTAGTAGATAATGGGAGAGACCTCTGCTTGTGACCCCGGAGAGCCACTGCCGGTGGCCTGATTCAGCAGAAGGCAGCTTGATGCGCGTCATGTTCAAAGGTGCCCTGGAATGCGCCATCAAGATCTGCAGCTGTCCGCAGGAGTTTCACACCCGGCAGAGTGCTGCAAGAAGTGTTCCCTGAGGATAGAGAGGCACACATCACACTGCTGTCTGTGCTATCTATATACAAAAGTGGTACCAATCAGGGGCCCTCACCTTATCAGTACAAGCTGTGCACTCAGTCCTAATCTTCACACGGCACCTGTTCGAAGGAGGGTCCAGCTGTCATTTAGATTTTGTTCATCTACACATTTACACATGTTCTGACACAAACTCCAGTATCCTGCGAGCCCTTCAGCGCTCCTCGGTCTCCTGGGCTCAAGTCTGAAGGGACAGGCCTCTTGGATCAAAGAACTTGTTAGCCACAAACCACCAGAGGGGGATGGGTGTGGAAAAGAACCCCTCCGAAGAACGGCTAGAATAGCCCACCCTTTGAGCCCAGTCAAAGGGATACTTCTTTGGCCATCAGTCCCCGCCCCTTCCCCCTTTTCCCAAAGGTCGTCAGGCTCCCTTAACCCCATGAGCTGGCGGGCCCGGAGATGCTGGGGCTAACGGGGCCTTCTCCTTTCTGTTTCAGATCAAAATCCAGCAAGTGGCGCTCGAGATGCAACTGACCCCCTTCCTCATTCTCCTGCGCCGGACCCTCGACCAGCTCCAGGAGAAGGACACGGGCAACATCTTCAGCCAGCCGGTCCCGCTGTCTGAGGTAACAGAACTCTACGAAGTAAGAACCCCTCCACCCCCAATTTCTACTTTGCTCTGTTCCCGCCCAGCCCTGGTGCTGGTTTCTGTCCTCTCGATTCGTGCGCTGTCCGCACCCACCACGTGGCTTTTTGGGCCTCGCGACAAAACCCCCCCTGCTTGACACACCGTGTCCCAGTTTTTTGTCAACGGTGCTGGCAAACGTTCTGCCAGCCGCCCATATTTATGCAGCTGGGGTAGGGGTTACGTTTTGGAAACTCTGCTCAGGGTTGCAGAAAGTTTAGGTCATTTGTGCAGTGGATGCCGGGGGCGGGGGTGGAATATTCCTTGATGGTTTGTTTTCTGATATTTGTGCTGTGGTGTGGGGAAGGAAAGGTTGGGGCCCAAGGCATCTTCCAAGCCAGAGCCTCTTTTTGGTGCCCATTCTTCATCCCAGAAGGCACGTTGTAGTTGCCGGGCCAAATGTTGCCTCCGGTTCCTGCTGGTCACCAGGACCAGTTCTCTTCACTTCTGTAGGGACAGATTATTTTTTTAAGGGAAGAGAAATCCATGAATCCTGTAGTAGTGACAATGCTCCCCAGGAAGCGTTTCATGGCCAACAGTGCCGACAATCTACGACCAACCCAGCTCGCTGGCTTCAATGGGCTTGAGGGTATAACTCTGTTCAGAATCGCCCTGTCAATCATGTGGAGATCCAGAGCTGTCTTTGATGGGGCTGTGGCTCAGGGGATGGAGCAGTTGCTTCGCGAGCACAAAATCTCAGGTTCCGTCCCTGATGCCTCCAGTTAAAAAGGGATCTTTGACCGTAGGTGTTGGCAAAGACCTTTCTCTGGCTGAGAGCACAGGCAGCTGCCGCCGGTCAGCGTAGTCAGCACTGAGCTAGAGGGACTCAGTAGAAGGTAGCTTCGTGTGCTTGATTTGTGTCTCTGGTTGTGCTCCTGGGAACTTTTCTCCCCATTTGCTTGCAGACAGGCATTCACAAAAAGCAGTGGGTGAAAGAAGGCATGGGCAAGGTGCCATGATCCGTTAATGGTGGCACCTGACACATGTGGTTTTATACCCAGTGGTTTCTGTCAAATTAACCGTTCCTAGAAAAGCATGCCCCTAAAGGGTGCTAAGGACCGGTATGTCCAAATTGTCCCTGGGAACCCCATCCTTTAATCTCAAAGCTATACATCTAAGGGAGTGATGGCGAACCTTTTCGAGACCAAGTGCCCAAATTGCAACCCAAAACCCACTTATGTATTGCAAAGTGACAACACGGCAATTTAACCTGAATACTGAGATTTTAGTTTAGAAAAACGGTTGGCTCCGAGGCATGCGTTACTTGGGAGTAAGCTTGGTGGTAGTCGGTGGCTTTGCTTTAAAGCAACCATGCAACTCTTCCAGCAGGTGAATCACAACCCCTAGGAGGGTTTGGTATCTTTCAGGAGGGTTTTACTTCAGAGAAGCAAGTTTCTCCCATTACCAGCAACTGAGCTTACTCCCAGGTAAAGGATTGCGCTTTAGTTCTTCGCATGAAAATCAGTGGGGTTTAACAGTACTTTGTTTGCGCATGCCCACAGAGAGGGCTCGGAGTGCCACCTCTGGCACCCGTGCCATAGGTTCGCCATCACTGATCTAAGGTTAAAGGATGAGATTACTGGGGTAATATTGGTAGGTTCCATCTTAGCACCCTTTAGGAGCAGCTTTTCCTAGAGTTTGTTTGTCTGATGACATAAACCTCATTGAGCTGTAGCCAATAGCCATGTGCCTTCCAGTCCAGCTGTCGTATTCAAAGGTCCCAGTCAAAATATAAAGGTATAGTAATGAGTTGTCCTTGCATGCTCGCTCTGGGATAGCCGTGTCAAAGCCAATTGGTTTTTTTGTGTTTAAAAGGAAGAAAAGGGTTCTTCTGGGAATGCAGAAAATTAACCTGGTTAATCAGTGCTGATTCTCTGCTTAGGAGCCATTGTCGGTATAATGGGGGCAGGGGAGCGTTACAGGGCTGCAAATTGATTGAATGGAGGAACAAAAGTGTCGCTGAGAAAGTTTGTAATCTGCCTCAAGCAGGCCTTTGGAGATGTTTGGGTATTTGGAGGACCATTCATAGAATCATAGAGTTGGAAGAGACCCCAAGGGCCATCCAGTCCAACCCCCTGCAATGCAGGAACACACATTCAGTGGGGCCCAGAAGGGTTGTGGCCTGCTAAGAGCTAGGCCTGCTGAGAAAGGAAACTAGTTTTGGGATGAGTTGGTGGGACCTCAGGTGGAGCAAAGAGCCTGAGAGATGGTGGGGCTGCTAATTCCAAGGGGGTCTTAGAAGATGAGCAGGACCTACAGCGGGTGAAAGGACGGCATCATTTATTTATTTATTTATTTTGTTAAACTTATAGGCCGCCTTATCCCCGGAGGGCTCACTACTTTTGCAAGTGAGGCTGCAGATTTTGTTAGACGACTGCCTCGAGCTGCCTCCTCTGTGGCCTCCACTGAAACCAAAGAAATCTGTTTCTGTAAAGTTTCTATAAGGTTTTGAACACTGTTCTCAAACTGCAGGGCTGCAGCAGCGCTTGGGGGGTCTGTGTGTCGCTGTGCCGTGTGCCCACGTGGACTGGCAGTGCCCCTTGCAAGTGGGGAGATTGCAGCAACTTGGGCAAGAGTTTTAAGGGCCTGTGTCTGGACTGCTTTTAATTTTTCTTTTCCCGGAGCAGGTGTTTTCCTTGGGCTCCGAGTCTCTCTAGCGATGCCGCTCTCTGTCCTCCGCAGGTCCCCGACTACTTGGACCACATCAAGAAGCCGATGGACTTCTACACCATGAAGCAGAAGCTGGAGGGCTATCGCTACCTGAATCTCGACGAATTCGAGGAAGACTTCAACCTGATCGTCACCAACTGCTTGAAGTACAACGCCAAAGACACCATCTTCTACCGGGCAGCTGTCCGGTTGCGGGAGCAAGGCGGGGCTGTGTTGCGGCAGGCCCGCCGGCAAGCGGAGAAGATGGGCATCGATTTTGAAACCGGCATGCACTTCCCCATGGCTGGGGACGAGGCGCCTCTGCGGGGCACCGAGAACGGTGAGTGGTGCTTGCTTTGGTCGTCTCTTGAGACTTCTGGCGCTCCCTGGGAGGGACTGGAGGGCCAGATGGGGCCGCTGCTCTGGGTTGCCAGGGCAGAAGATGGCTCCGAGGCGGTGCTGAGCTAAATTGGGGCCTCTGGGAATAAGGAAGCACCTACCTTTTCCTCCTGCACTCAACCCCTATGAAATTGCCAGTTTTGCTCTATAATATTGTTAATCCCAGAAGGATGTTGGTGGCACTGGTGTAACTTCTGGCAATACTAGTCCTCTGCCCATCCCACAAGGATGTGCTGTTGTAGCACAAGCATCTCTGCCTGTCGTGGATTGTGCTGCTCTAGTATTCAAAGAGGGGCAGCTTATCCTCAATCTGCACTCAAAACAGAGTTAATTCCAGCTGTGAAAGACTGCAGCAGTACAGAGTTTTTTTATTATTATTATAAATTCTTGTTTTATTTTCTTTCTTTGTTCTCCACCGTACTCCCCAATGAGATCCAAAGTGGCTAACGTCACTCTCCTCCTTTTTATCCTCACCACAACAAAAACATTTTTGCGGTGAGAGTTGTGCAGCGGTGGAATCAGCTGCTTAGAGAGGTGCTCAGCTCCCCCTCGCTGGCGGTCTTAAAGCAGCGGCTGAACTTGCCAGAGATGCCGGAGACTGATCCTGCATTGAGCAGGAGGTTGCTCTAGATCAGTGGTGGCGAACCAATGGCACGGGTGCCAGAGGTGGCACTCAGAGCCCTCTCTGTGGGCACGTGCAAACAGAGTGCCCCCCCACACACACACATCTAGGCTGGCCTGAAACCGCTGGGCTCGATTATTAGCATTAAACCTAAGACCTAGTTTTGGGGAAGCAGTGTAGGTAACCCTGTTAAGCGCTGTTAAACCCCACTGATTTTCATGCGAAGAACTAAAGCACGATCCTTTACCTGGGAGTAAGCTCGGTTGCTGGGAATGGGGCTTGCTTCTAAGTAAACCCTCCTAAGGTCATGATTCACTCGTCGAAGAGTTGCATAGTTGCTTCAAAGCAAAGCCACCGACTACCACCAAGCTTACTCCCGAGTAACGCACACCTCGGAGCCAACCATTTTTTCCAAACTAAAACCTCAGTTTTCAGGTTAAATTGCCATGTTGGCACTTTAAGCATAAGCATAAGCATAAGCATAAGCATTTTATTGTCATTGTGCACGCACAACGAAATTAACAGCAGCATTCCTCGATGCACACAATTTCAGACTCATACATCATCCTCACTTTCCCCTTCCTCCACCCATCCCTACACAGCCCCAAATACATCAATATGAAGCAGCGGAGTTTAGCATAGCCACAGCTCTAGAGTAGAAGCTGTCTCTAAGCCTCTTGGTCCTAGTTCTGAGGGCCCTGTATCGTCTGCCAGATGGTAACAGTTTAAAAAGAGAGTGTGCTGGATGAGACGGGTCCCTCAGAATATTTTGGGCTTTATTTAGGCTTCGGGAATTATAGATTTCTTCCAAGGAGGGAAGAGGGCAGCCGATAATCCTTTGTGCAGTAGTGATCACCCTTTGGAGCGCCTTCCTATTCGCCACTGTGCAACTGGAGAACCATACACAGATGCAGTAGGTTAGGACACTCTCTATAGCACAGCGGTAAAAGGACACCAGAAGTTTTTCATCCAGTTGTTGCTTCCTTAAAAGTCTCAGAAAGTACAGTCTTTGCTGGGCTTTCTTAACCACCGCGGCAGTTTGTACGCCCCAGGTCAAGTCCTCTTTAATCATAACGCCCAGAAATTTAAAACTAGCCACCCGCTCCACTTGATCTCCATTTATAGTCAAGGGCTGAATTTCTGAGCTATTCCTTCTATAATCCACTATGAGCTCCTTTGTCTTGTTAGTGTTAAGAACCAAGTTATTTTCCCTGCACCATGAGAGCAGTCGGTCCACTTCATCCCGATAGGCAGACTCATCCCCTCCAGAGATGAGCCCCACCACCGTTGTGTCATCAGCAAATTTGATAATGGTGTTACTATGATAGACAGGAGTACAGTCATATGTATAAAGGGTGAACAGTAAAGGACTCAACACACAGCCCTGTAGGCGTTCCCATATTTAGAGTAAGAACTGAGGAAACCCGATTTCCCAGTCTAACCCTCTGGGAACGTCCAGACAAGAAGTCCCTAATCCACAAACAGATTGAATGTGAGAGTCCAAGATCCACAAGTTTTGTCACCAGTCTTTGTGGCGAGATTGTATTAAATGCAGAACTAAAGTCCGCAAAGAGCATTCGCACATAATTCCCCTGATGTTCCAGATGCGTCAAAGCAGTGTGGAGGCTAATGGCAATGGCGTCCTCCATAGATCTCTTAGTCCGATATGCGAACTGATGTTTATCAAATGTATCTGGAAGGCAAGAACTAATATGCCTATGGACCAGTTTTTCAAAACACTTCATGATGATGGGGGTGAGTGCCACTGGTCTATAATCCTGAAGATTGTCAGCAGGAAATCTCTTTGGTAGTGGAACAATGGTGGAAGCTTTCAAACAAGATGGGATGGTGGACTGGGATAAAGATCGATTAAAGATCCCAGTAAAAACACCAGCCAGTTGGTTAGCGCATTCCTTTAACACCCGACCGGGAATACCATCCGGTCCAGCAGCCTTCCTTGGATTCACAGCCCTCAAAACTTGCCTCACCTCATGTTCCTCCACAGTGAGGTGGGAGCTGCAATCACCTAGTGGCTGTGTGTCATCTCCTTCTGATAGACCTGTTTCAAAGCGGGCAAAAAAGTGATTTAGCTCCTCTGCCAGCGAAGAATCCCCATCTACAGAGATGTCATTGGTTGGTTTATGATTGGTAATTTGTTGAATCCCCTGCCACACCTGCCTCATGTTGTTATTATTAAAATAATCCTCAATTTTTCTCTTATAACTCATCTTGGCTTGTCGAATACCTCTCTTGAGACTGGCTCTCGCCGCACTTTGCGATAAATGAGTGAGTTTTGAGTTGCAATTTGGGCACTCGGTCTCGAAAAGGTTTGCCATCACTGCTCTAGATGGCCTGTATGGCCCCTTCCAACTCTATGATTCTAGGGAGTTTAGGCTGGCAGTGTGACTGACCAAAGTTGACCCAGCAAGTTTGGATTATGTGTTCCTGCATTCCAGGGGGTTGGACTTGATGGCCCTTGCGGTCTCTTCCAACTCTATGGTTCTAAGCCTCCCCTGACGAAGCAGAGATTTAAACCTGGATCTTCCAGATGCTTGCCCAGCCCTTTAACCACTACACTGCGCTGGCTTAGAAAAAACGATGTGTTGAAGGAGATGGCATAGTGAAGTAGAAATGGACAGGGAAGTAAGGCCAGCCTTCCAGGGAAGTACCCCTCCCCCAAACACACAAAATGATTAGACCAGTAATGGCCAGTTTCTGTAGTTTCCCAAAACCAACGCTGTCTGGAGGCTGAAAGTATATTTTGCTGCCCCAACCCCTTTATTGGGGAATCCAGTCGCTCAGTGTGGTTAGAGCCACCTGGCAATTGACCCTTTGCAGTTGTGAAGCGCTGGGTCAGCTCTGTTGGTTGAGGCCTGGGACCTCTCTCTTACAGTATTCTGTTTCTAGCAGTGTTTGGGTGTAACTGCTCAATGCTTTGTATGTTCACAGGTGATGTATATGTTACAGACAAAATCCAAAACAGACGCTTGGCAATTGTGGAAGTAAAGAGTATCGGTTTTTCCTTACAGCTTGAAAACGTTTTACTTTTGGATGTTGTGGGTTTTCCGGGTTGCGTGGCCGTGTTCCAGTAGTATTTTCACGTGACGTTTCACCTGCATCTGTGGTTGGCATCTTTAGATGGAAAACCCACAATATCCTAGTGATTCCAGCCATGAGAGCCTTCGACAATACATTTTACTTTTGCCTTATGACAGAAATCACTGGTGAATTTTTGGCTGTACCTTAATCCAAAGTACAGACTATCAGGAACCAAAAGAAATTTCGTGCCCAGGTGGAGTGAGGAGGGGGAGGCGGTGAAGCTTCTTCAGGGACCCCCAATTGGCCACCGCTGGACCAGCCCATTAGAGTTTCTCTTGGCTTGCTTGTGCAAGTAGATGTCCCCCTGTTATTTATTCATTTATAACCCTTGTTTATGCCAGCTCTCTAGGAACTGACCCAAGGCAGCTTCTGAGATAAAAAATAGTACAAAACAAAATGTTAAAAGAGACTAATTAAATTCCAGCATTTAAAAAAAAACAAAAAACAACCTGCACAAAAACGAAATTCATTGAAAATGCTGGGGGGAAGAATTAGAACTAATAAAAGGAAACACTTCTTCACGCAACGTGTGATTGGTGTTTGGAATATGCTGCCACAGGAGGTGGTGATGGCCACTAACCTGGATAGCTTTAAAAGGGGCTTGGACAGATTTATGGAGGAGAAGTCAATTTATGGCTACCAATCTTGATCCTCTTTGATCTGAGATTGCAAATGCCTTAACAGTCCAGGTGCTCGGGAGCAACAGCCGCAGAAGGCCATTGCTTTCACATCCTACATGTGAACTCCCAAAGGCACCTGGTGGGCCACTGCGAGTAGCAGAGAGCTGGACTAGATGGACTCTGGTCTGATCCAGCTGGCTTGTTCTTATGTTCTTATGTTCTTATGAAAATCGTGAAAATGGACCCCAAGCTGCTCGAAGCAGCAGTTTCCAGTCTAAGGGTTAAAAATCCAACCCCCTTAATAAAATCCTGGATGAACAGGAACATGTTGGCCTAAAAGAAAGCAACCAGGGTACCCAACAAGCCTCCAAACCCGCTGATCTTTGCGGGACTGACGGAGGCCAGCTTTGCACACTTATCTTGACAGTTGAAAGCTAGAATAAATGCGGCAGGGATATAGAAGTCTACCAAGAACATCAATAGCCTGTGTCATGCATTAAATCCCATACATGCCCCGAATGGCAGAAGACAGTCACCCTGTCCCGTATGGCTCTCCCACTTGCTAGTTCTCTCCTTGGATAGTTCTGGTCGCCACATCTCAAAAAGGATATTGAAGAGATAGAAAAAGTGCAGAGAAGGGCAACGGAGAGATGATTTCATTGAGGGGACTGGGAGCAACCTTCACTTATGAGGGAGAGGCTGCAGCGTTTGGGACCTTTTTTTTCACTTTAGTTTGGAGAGGAGACGTCGGGGGGGGGGATATGATTGAAGTCTACGAAATTATGCATGGGGTAGAAAATGTTGACAGAGAGAATTTTTTCTCTCTTTCTCACAATACTAGAACCAGGGGGCATCCATTGAAAATGCTGGGGGGAAGAATTAGGACTAACGTCAGAAGGAAACACTTCTTCACGCAACTTGTGATTGGTGTTTGGAATATGCTGCCACAGGAGGTGGTGATGGCCACTAACCTGGATAGCTTTAAAAGGGGCTTGGACAGATTTATGGAGGAGAAGTCGATCTATGGCTACCAATCTTGATCCTCTTTGATCTGAGATTCCAAATGCCTTAACAGTCCAGGTGCTCAGGAACAACAGGTGCTTGGGAGCAACAGCCGCAGAAGGCTATTGCTTTCACATCCTGCATATGAGCTCCAAAAGGCACCTGGTGGGCCACTGTGAGTAGCAGAGAGCTGGACTAGATGGACTCTGGTCTGATCCAGCTGGCTTGTTCTTATGTTCTTATGATAATTTCCGAGCAATGCTTGTTGCCCTTCTTGGGGATCAAAATGATGTGTCAACCAAAGGAAGGTGCTTGTGAGCTGGGCCTTGTTTCCTTGCTTCCGGGTCGCCTTGACTGGCAGGACGTGGCCCTTTTGGGAAAACCCCCTTTAACAGGCTGCATGTTCCCTGACTCAGATGAGGAGCGGCTGCTGCTGTCCGAGAACCAGAAGCACCTGCCCCTGGAGGACCAGCTGAACCTCCTCCACGAGCACCTGTCCGAGGTGAGCACCGGGAAGCAGAGCGTGAGTCGCTGCCGGCGAGCCAAGATTATCAAGAAGGAGATCGCGGCGTTGCGGCGCAAGCTGGCGCATCAGCGGGAGTCGGGGAGAGACGGGCACGGGCCCTTGAGCCGCATCATTCTGCCGAGCCACAATCCGTGCGAGAAGGACACTCAGACCGACAGTGCAGCGGAGGAGAGCAGCAGCCAGGAAACAGGCAAAGGTCAGAGGGCTTTGAGGGCTAGCGGGTGGGCACTGGCTTCATGGGTTGCTTTAATTCGCCTGTGGCTGGAGATTGTCTCAGGACACAAGTGGGTGCTTCTGGCAGTAGCCTGTGGAAGTTGTGAGGAATTCTTCTTTGGAGGAGTTCCTGCAAGGATAGCTATCTGTCGGGGAAGTTTCAGGTGTGGGCTAGCCTAAATTTGGACTAGCTCAGGATCCTTTAAATGATTCTGTGAAAAAGGATAGGAAGAGCAGGTCTGGGCCAGTGTTGAGATTCAAATAATTTAACAACCGGTTCCGGTGGTGGGATGCAAATAATTTAACAACTGGTTGTTTACAAGCACCATTTTAACAACCGGCTTTGCCGAAGTGGTGTGAACCTGCTGAATCCCACCACTGGTCTGGGCTGACAGACATGGGCCTATTGCCCACTGCCGGCATTCCCCAGCCTTGCCCCACTCTGGTGCAAAAAGTCGCACCAAATGCAAGAAGCTTGTGCAGGGCCAGAGAAAGTGCGTTGGGAATCTTGCCCTGACGCATCTCCTCTCTTGGTGTGCCGCAAACAGGAAGTGCATCAGGACAAGGTTCCTTCCTGGTTCCTGTCCCACCATGACCTGCTTCCTGTCCCACTGTGCGCCTCTCCCTATCCAGGATTACCTGCTTCCACATCTACATGCTCCACACAAAGTCACTCTGAGTGACACCTGCCAGTGCCCTGTCGCCCTATTGTCTACCCTTGAATGTGCAGGCAGGTCTCTCTTTTATCCCCCCTCCCCCCTCCACACCTGGGAGAGAAAGCCTCATCATATAGCTCAATCTCGTCCCATCTCAGATGAATGGGAGACCACCAAGGAAGGCTCTGCTGAGGACATAAATGGCAAATCACGTTTGCGTGATTGCTTATCTCGAAAGTCCCTTGCTGAGATCGCCGTCAGTCAGTTGTGGCTTGACGGCGCGTATGTCGTCCCCACACTCATTCTGTGCGAGCTTGTGTGTCGTACGGAGCTCTTCCAGTGGAGTATTCTGAAGAGCGGCATTCTCACCGAGAAGCTGCACATTCTGGCAAAGGAAGATTGAGCCCGTCTCTATGAGAGGCCCCCAACAGAGTAGCTGGTTCAAGAACCTCCATGTAATATGCAACTAATAATGGAGATCTCCCAGAGGTGGGATCCAGCAGGTTCTCACAGGTTCCCAAGAGTAGGTTACTAATTATTTGTGTGTGCCGAGAGGGGGTTACTAATTGGTGATTTTGCCACATGATTTTTGCCTTAGTTACGCCCCTCCTCTCAGCAGTAGCGCGCAGAACTTAAAACAGTCTAGCAGGAGGTGCACCGGCGTGCGTGGCAGCCTGCGCCTGCGTGCATTCATTTCCCGCCCAAGGACCGGCGCAGTGGCTGCGTCCTTGCCACAGCCCCGCCCAGGAATGCCCCGCCCCCGGAATGCCCGGTCACGCCCCCATTGTGCCCCGCCCAGCCCCATTGGCACTACACCACAGTTTGAATCCCACCACCATGGGAACCTGTTACTAAAATTTTTGGATCCCACCACTGAGATCTCCCATGCCGCTTCCAGAAGCTGGGCACAGGGAGGACCACTGAGAATGCCCCTCTCGGGCCTCTCTTTCCCAAGAAATCTGTTAGACCTGGTTGTCGCCTGCTCTTCCTCTGAGAAAGATAATGGAGTGCCTCCTTTTCGTCTTCACCCAGAGCCCCATGGGCTGGGCTAGGATGCAAGACGCTTACTAGCCCTGTGTTACCCAGGCAGCTTCGTGGCCAAGGGAGGATTTATGCTTCTGCCCTCCCCCACCCAATTCCATATCCTCCCAGGCAGCACGCTCATTTGAGGAGGGCACTTGGCTGGCCCAAGGGATTAGGGTGGGAGGGGAGCAGTTTTTAGGGTATGTGATGTCCAGTCTGTTCGGTGTTCATTAGGTCAAAGGCAGCCCCTTGAATTGGGCTTGCTGAAACTTTGCCAGGGCAGAAGCCTGATGGGGATTGGGGACCCTCACAGTTTCTCGGCTGAGGTCTCCCACAGATCAGAGAAACACTGGAGCAGACCTTAGAAAAGGGGGAACGTTGTCTTTCGAGTTCCGTTTCAGTGCCCTTCTGAGGAGCAGCAGTGGCGTAGTGGTTAAGAGCTGGTGCATTCTAATCTGGAGGAACCGGGTTTGATTCCCAGCTCTGCCGCCTGAGCTGGGGAGGCTTCTCTGGGGAATTCAGATTAGCCTGGGCACTCCCACACACGCCAGCTGGGTGACCTTGGGCTAGTCACAGCTTCTTGGAGCTCTCTCAGCCCCACCTACCTCACAGGGTGTTTGTTGTGAGGGGGGAAGGGCGAGGAGATTGTCAGCCCCTTTGAGTCTCCCACAGGAGAGAAAGGGGGGTATAAATCCAAACTCTTCTTCTCTTCTTCTTCTTCTTCTGATGGCTCCTGTTATATCTGGGGAACGTGGCCGCAGTAAGGGGAAGCCTGCCTTTAGAATGGGCCCGTTCAGCCTCTCTGGGACGAACACTAAAGCAGAGTTCTCAAGTTTGGTCGGAGGCCGGCTCTGGAGCGTGTGGGTTTAAAGTCCTTTTAAAGCGATAGGAGTTCCTCTTTTGAGCAAATGCCGCCGCTTGATTCCAGGCCTCGGCCCCAACTCCTCTTCTACCCCAGCACACGAAGTTGGCAGGAGGACGTCGGTGCTCTTCTCCAAGAAGAACCCCAAAACAGCTGGGCCCCCAAAGCGTCCCGGGCGGCCACCCAAGAACCGTGACAGCCAGATGTCTCTGGGCCATGGGAACAGCTCCGTGGGACCCCCTCAGCTGCCGATCATGGGGGGCTCCCAACGCCAGCGCAAGAGGGTGAGGAGCCCGAGACCCAGCTCCACCTCGGATAGCGACAGCGACAAGTCAGCTGAGGATGCCCCGATTGGTAAGTGAAGAATTGAACGCCGCTGGGGAAGGGCAGTTACAATATGGATGTAGTTAAGGGATAGAGACGAGCACTGGAATGGGTTTGGTGGAATAGGCTTGGGATAAGTAAAGCAGCCCCTTCTCTGGGCTGTTGGAAGGGCTACTGGTCGTTCTTCTAGCCCAGGGGTCTGCAACCTGAGGCTCTCCAGATGTTCATGGACTACCGATCCCATCAGCCCTTGCCACCATGGCCAATTGGAGAGCCCTTCTTTTCCATGTTACAAGCAGACAAATCCCTGCCCCTTTTAAAGCTCTTCTCTGCAAAGAGGGATGGAAGCACCTCCGTTTTTGAAGGAAAGCCAGCCCTCTGGTGTATGCAGCTATCTCCACGGTGAACCAGATTTCACTGTCCCTGGCATAGGTGTTTAGCAGTTCAGACCAGTTTAGCAGTTCAGCCCATGGGAATGTAGGCTGGGGGCCTGTTTGATGTGTCCTTCTACCCGTGTGTCTCTGCCCAGATTTGGCTGCCAATGGCTTCAGCAGCGGCAATCAGCGCGAGAGCTTCCTCGTCTACCGCAGCGACTACAACCTCCCGCGCAGCAGCTCCGACTCAGAGTCCAGCAGCACCAGCAGCAGCAGTGCCGCCTCCGACCGCACCAGGTACCTACAGAGCCATTCCACAGAGCCCTTACATTATGTCCCCCCCCACACACACACACACACTTCAGCAGCAAGAGAGCAGTGTAGGTATCCAAAAATTTTAGTAACAGGTTCCCATGGTGGTGGGATTCAAACAGTGGTGTAGCGCCAATGGGGCTGGGCGGGGCCGGGCATTCCGGGGGCGAGGCATTAATAATTTCTCTGTTACTGTAAAAAACTCTTGCTGTAAAAAAAAGTTCCTAATTTCCAGCTGGTATCTTTCTGTCCATAATTTAAACTCATTATAGCAAGTTCTATCGTCTACTGCCAACAGAAACAACTACTTCTCCTCTAATTGACTGCCTGTCAAATACTTAATACTTTCAAATACTTCATTTTGTTTCTAGAAATCAAAAGAAAGATACTTTCCTTAAACAAGGAACTTTACCATATTTCTAAAACATGTTTTTAAAACAGCCCAACAGGGAGAATTATCCCGTTTTTTACCTTCGCTAACCAGCCACATAGGAAACAACAGGACGTTATGATTTTTGGACCTAATGGAATTTCTAACGGAAAAGCAGACCCCATTAGTAACCCCCTCTCGGCACACACAAATAATTAGTAACCCACTCTCGGGAACTGGTGAGAACCTGCTGGATCCCACCTCTGGCTATTTCCCAGTGAGCAAGCTTGAAAACTGCCATCGTTCATCTGTCACCAAAGGGGGACTCATTTGACTCCTTGCTCTTTTGCACCACAGCCCCTGACAGAGGCATCTACAGCAGTGGTTCTTAACCTTCCTAATTCCGCGACCCTTTAATACAGTTCCTCTTGTCGTGGTGACCCCCAAACATAAAATTGGTATATATAAAATATAAAAAGACCGTTTTCCGATGGTCTCAGGCGACCCCTGTGAAAGGGTCGTTCGGCCCCCAAAGGGGTCACAACCCACAGGTCACAAGCTGATCTACAGGCTTCCGATGATGGTGTGCATTCACTGTGGGTAATTTAGCAGAGGTTTCAAGGGTATCTGATGTGTGTCCTCAGACTGCTGTGATGCCGTTCCAGGCACAGTGCATCCCTGCACCCTCAGTGAGAGACAGAGATGTAAAATGTCCAATTTTTTTTGAAGCTATGGAAAAGCGAGGGAGGGAGGCTTTGCCCCCTGGAAAATCTGGACATTTTTGGAAATACAGAAATTCCACAATACTTACTTTCCCATCCGACCTAAACCGGTTTTACTGCTTATGGCGGAAATGAAATGCATCAGTGTGCAAAATTATACTGTCGGCATATATTTGGGATTCAGAAGCCTACAAGCTCTGTTTGTCTGCAAGCAGAATCGCAAGTCTGTCCACTGCTTGAGAGAAAACCGCCGTGCAGATATATTCATTTTGGCTGGGAGAGCGACACAGAAGAACAGGTTGAAATGAGAAACGAATTTAACGCTGAACAAAAGGGAACATTATTTGCAGAAACATACAGCCATAGCAGAAGTACCAGCATATTTGAATACCAAGTTAAACTTGGTAACGTTGAAAACACTGACCTCTTTAATAATGTATTATCATCAGCAATAATTACAGGAGAATTGCCACAGCCTGCAGTAGAAGTGCTAAATTTGAGTCCATTCTTAGAAACCAACATGATTTTACAAACGTCAGCTTCTGAGAGTCAAATCTCTCTGCATCAGATGTCTGACAAAGGGAGCCGTGACTCTCAACCGCTGACATCCCTGAAATCTTTTGGGTCTTTAAGGTGGTACTGGACTTGAATTTAGCTCTGTCTTCAAACATTTTACAGCCTGTTGATTTTTGCCGAAATTATCTCCACGGAAACAGTAAACAAATCCTAATCAATGTTGTAAAATTGTTATCAATGGAGCAGCAATGGCGTAGTGGTTAAGAGCAGGTGCACTCTAATCTGGAGAACCGGGTTTGATTCCCCGCTCTGCCGCTTGAGCTGTGGAGGCTTCTCTGGGGAACTAGATTAGCCTGTGCACTCCAACATACTCCATCTGGGCAACCACAGTTCTTCTCAGCCCCACCTACCTCACAGGGTGTTTGTTGTGGGGGAGGAAGGGAAAGCCCTTTTGAGCCTCCTTACATGAGAGAAAGGGGGAATATAAATCTAAAAAACTCTTCTTCTAAATGTCTACAGCTTTGATCTCATGTTTAGATTGACTTGTATTAAAATATTCAGTTTACATGTTTTGAGTTAGTAAAGACTTGTTGCGAAGAGGATCTTATGGATTCCAAACAAGGAAATATTCCTCTCCAGTGTTTCCCCCAAATTGCCTAATTTTTTCGTTAGAACAGTTGGGGAATTTTTTTAAATAAGATCTTTCACACACATCCACTCCCCAATTATTCTGACTTTTCTAGGCCTTCATATTTCAAACAGAGGAGGTCTGATTATGTTTCTTGACCAGAACTCTACTGAGGAGATAGATTGTTAGCAAATTCCTAGACTGCACCTTTCCCAACACCTCCCATTAGCAAATAGATTGTTAGCAAATTCCTAGACTGCACCTTTCCCAACACCTCCCATTAGCAAATAGATTGTTAGCAAATTCCTAGACTGCACCTTTCCCAACGCCTCCCATTCCTAGATTTAAGTATCCCCCATCTCCAATTCGGTATCACATGTCAGCAACTACATCCCTAGGACTGGTGCAGGTTTCTGCAGAAGGCGATGGCTAGAAAGTTAATATTAATTCCATTTCCTCCTTCTCAGCACAACTCCCTCCAAACAAGGCAGGGGGAAGCCTTCTTTCTCTCGGGTGAATTTCCCAGAGGACAGCAGCGAGGAGACATCAGGAACGGAAAACGAGTCCTATTCAGCGGGCACTGGTCGAGGTGTGGGCCACGGCAGTGAGTATCTTTGGTTGCCTTTCTCCCTCCTTTCCTACCTGAGCATATATTGGCAGGAAGGACAGTCGTGACCCCGTTCTGCTCTTGTCGTTTCTCGGTGCAGTGGTGCGGAAGAGCATCAGCCGATCAGCTGGCTGGCTGTCTGAAGATGAAGACTCCCCCCTGGATGCCCTGGACCTGGTGTGGGCCAAATGCCGGGGTTATCCATCATATCCAGCATTGGTGAGTTTTTATGCATACAAGTGGGCAGCCGAAGCATCAGCTTGAACAGGGCAATGGACGCCTTGTTGGTCCCAGGAGATCCAAGAGCAGGAAATGAAGTTATCAATAAGCAGCCACCAAGAAGAAGAAGAAGAGGAGTTTGGATTTATATCCCCCCCCTTTCTTTCCTGTAAGGAGACTCAAAGTGGCTCACAATCCCCTTGCTCTCCCCCCCCCCACCACAACAAACACCCTGTGAGGTGGGTGGGGCTGAGAGAGCTCCGAAGAACTGTGACTAGCCCAAGATCACCCAGCTGGCATGCGTTGGAGTGCACAGGCTAATCTGAATTCCCCAGATAAGCCTCCACAGCTCAAGTGGCAGAGCGGGGAATCAAACCCAGTTCTCCAGATTAGAGTGCACCTGCTCTTAAGCACTGTGTGGTTGGGGAACTAGACTAGAAACCATCAGAGATCAATAACTAGGAACTGGAGATGTGTGATTGGCCGTAACCGTACTGTGTGCTGCACAGGACACCTTACCTAATGTACAATCCTGCAGGAAAAGTATATTTTTGAAAAAAATGTTGCAGAGAAAAATGTGAAAATGCATGCATTTTTCTTCTCAAAGAAGTGGATGAAAAGAAGGGAGTTCCTCCTACCTGTGTCTTTTTCCTGACCCGTTTGTATCCCTGCTTCCTTTAGTCTGTGCTTTTTGTACAGTCCCTGGTCAGAAAATGGATTACAGATTCAATTTTCCTTGTTCCTAAATTGCACAACTGTGTGGGCTGCACCATTTCTTGCTATGCGTCTCGCATACTTGTTTGGTGCTAAGAAAACAAAGCTAAATAGTGGTGGTATTTTATTTTGAGCATGGTGTTAAGGGACTGTGTTTCAGAACTTGGGGTATGGTAGAATTGCCGTGTTAATTACACATAGGAGAGAATCTTCTATGTGCAACCATGAGGGATTTCTTAAAAAAAATTAAACCCTGAAAGCTGAATTTTTCAGAAGTATTCAGAAACAGTGACATACATGTGCAGTCGTAGCCAGTGGCAGACAGCTCAGGTTGTTTATAGTTACAGGCTGTTACGTCTCAATGGCAGGTTGCCCAGACATAAGCCCGTTTTGTTTTAATGTTGTCTTTATATTCCAACCTTATTTCCAATAAATTCCTGTGCATGTTAGGGAGAAAGAATGAGAGAGAGTAGTTAAACTTTCTGGTCAGGTGGGGAATCGAAGCCAGGATTCCTGAACCTGGAGTACCAGGTTTGATTCCCCACTCCTCCACATAAGTAGCGGATTCTTATCTGGTGAACTAGGTTTGTTTTCCCACTCCTACGTTCCTGCTGGGTGACCTTGAGCTAGTCGCAGTTCTCTCTGAACTCTCTGAGCCCCACCTACCTCACAAGGTGTCTGTTGTGGGGAGAGAAAGGGAAAAGAGTTTGTACAGGAGAGAAAGGTGAGGGTATAAATCCATCACTCTTCTCAACTCTTCTTCCTCAATCCAAGTCATAGTTCCAACCCCACATGTTCTCCACCCATTCTTACATGTTGTGTTGGTCTCTCTCTGGTGTCTCGCATGTACCACCCCACGTTTCCGTCCACGGGTCTCCCTGCTGTGCTATATGATCACCTTTCCCTGGTGTCCGAACTCCTCTCTCTCTTCCTCTTGGCAGATCATTGACCCTAAGATGCCACGGGAAGGGATGTTCCACCACGGTGTCCCCATCCCCGTACCCCCTTTAGAAGTGCTGAAGCTGGGAGAGCAGATGACTCAGGAAGCGAGGGAACATCTCTATCTGGTCCTCTTCTTTGATAACAAACGTACCTGGTAAGGGCCGGGATCACACTTCTTTTTCTGCCTCTGGAGGGAGCAGGGATGGCTCTGCCACACCAGGAGCGGGGTGGCTCACCGTCTTGTAGAGGAACTTGTGTGTGTGTGTCCAGTTGTGTGTGGGGGGGACACCACTACGCTGAGGTGTGGCGAAGTATAGGATTGGGGACAGCAGGAAAAGAGAGACCAAGGAGGCTTATTCCTTTCCTGCAGGCAGTGGCTGCCCCGCACCAAACTGGTGCCCCTGGGCGTGAACCAGGACCTGGACAAGGAGAAGATGCTGGAAGGGCGCAAGTCCAACATCCGCAAGTCTGTCCAGATCGCCTACCACCGCGCCATGCAGCATCGCAACAAGGTGCAAGGCGAGCAGAGCAGCGATTCCAGCGAGAGCGACTGACCCTTTGCGGGGCTCCCACCATGGGCGCTCACTCGGTGCAGCTGGCCTGTACGGGAGAGGGGAGCTCCAGCCTTGAGAAGCCCAGGCCCCGGGCCGGGCTGTGGGAACGAGTGCAGAGCACCCGGCGGCCCCTCCAATGTGCTGGGCACACCCGCAGAGCACTGTGCCCGCCACCAGGGCAAGCCTACCTCTTGTGCCAGCCTGCCCTTCCGTGTTCTATGCCTGGAATTGCCCTGACCGGCTGCGTAAGCAACACCCTGCTGCCTGTATAGCTCCTAAGGACAATAACCCCCTTGCCTGGGTCCTCCTCAGGCTCCAGGCCTTTGTAAAATACTGTACAATAGCGGGAGAATGTAAATTATTTGGGTTGCTCCGTACATACAGATCCCCACCTGCACCGGTCCCCCTTTCCCTGGATTGTAGCACCGTCCCAGGTGCAGCAGCCTTCCTTTGGCCCAGCCCAACCAACACTCTGCAGAGCAGGGCCCCGCTGTCTTCTCACTCGCACATTTTGATACTATAGCTTTTTGGAATTTGGCTCTGCCTGACCCAACCCTGTAGGACCCCGGCTCCTCTTTCTGCAGCAGCCTGACGGGCATTTGTACTTGTATTTATTTTGGAGGAAGAAGATCTCTATCAATTCTTAGAAAATAAATGGCTTTTTTGGAACCAAATGTCTCTGTCCCTTTTTGTCACCAGAAGGCCTAGAACAGTGACCTTTTCGAGACCGAGTGCCCAAATTGCAACCCAAAACCCACTGATTTGTTGCAAAGTGCCAACACGGCAATTTAACCTGAATACTGAAGTTTTAGTTTAGAAAAAACGGTTGGGTCCGAAGCGTGCGTTACTCGGGAATAAGCTTGGTGGTGGTTGTTGGCTTTGCTTTGAAGCAACTGTGCAACTCTTCCAAGGCCCTAGGACCCTAGGAGGGTTTACTCAGAAGCAAGCCCCATTGCCAGCAACCGAGCTTTCTCCCAGGTAAAGGATAGCACTTTAGTTCTTCGCATGAAAATCAGTGGAGTTTAACAGCGCTTAACAGGGTTACCTACACTGCTTCCCCAAAACTAGGTCTTAAGTTTAATGCTAATAATCGAGCCCAGCAGCCCAGGCCAGCCTAGATTGGGGGTGGGGGACGGGACTCTGCGCGTGCCCACAGAGTGGGCTCTGAGTGCCACCTTTGGCACCCGTGCCATAGGTTCCCCACCACTGGCCTAGAAGCTTCACTCTGCCAACTTGTCCTGATCCGCTGTCTATTTTTTTTTGCATGAATGCAGTTAGCTCTGCAGCACAGGATCAATGATAACACCTGTTCTGTCAAGGTCAACAGTGCACCACTTGATTTGATTTATTAAACTTATATGCCACCCTTTTGACTTTAGTTTTGCACCACTGATGTGTTGCTGAAAACGCTCTAGCAAAAAGTGACACTGGATGTTCAAACATTTCTGCCCTCATGCATATGTAGGAACTTGCTTCCTAGAATTATGTGGCAGGAGTAGGTTAAAATGTCAAGTGCAACCCTAAGCCACAAGTGCCCAAATGAATTGTTTTATTTCTTATCCATTGTTTTTCCCACCCTTCTTCTAAAGAGCTTGGAGCAACACACCGTGTTCTTCCCTCCTTCACTTTATTCTTATAACAACTACCGTGTGAGGTAGGTTAGATTGAGAGTGTGATTGGACCAAGGTCACCTAGTGAACTTCATGACCAAGTAGGAATTTGAGGCCAGGTCTCCTGGATCCTAGTAGTGTCACACTAACCACTATACCACACTGTGTTACGGAAAATATGTGACCTAGGCCTGGAATGTCGCAGCACTTGGGTGAACCCTGCTGTGTTTTTCACTGAAGGCACTGCTCTTTTTTTTTTTAGATGACAGTAGCAAACTTGAAATATCTTTTCTAGACTCAGGAAAATACTCAAACACTTTCCCATGTTCACCCTTAGCAAGAATAAAGTTGAACAAAGCAGCTAATAAGTGCTAACAGATAATTTTAATAGCTGGTCATGTAAGCGTGGTGTGATTTGGTGGAAATAATTTTAGAACGGAGAGAAGCCATAGCACAGTGTTAAGAGCATCTAATTTGCATGCAGAATGTACCCAGTTAAAGGGATAGGGATAATGTAAAAGGCCTCTGCCTGAGACCTCAGGGAGCAATTGCCATGCAGCATAGACGCCTGACCTCAAAAGAGCAATGGTCTGATTCTTCAGGTGTCAGAAGGGTAGCTGTTTTAGTTCGTGTTAATGTGTAGCATCAAAGATGAACAGAGGTGGTTTATCACCTGTGGAGTTGTAAGGGCCAGGATACATCAATGTAAAGCCAAAACAGAACCCTTATATTAGAAAACTAGATTACTGTAGTGTAAAGTGCGGAGTGGGGTTGGTGTGTGTGTGTGTGGGGAGATGTCTTTTCTAGGAGGTGTATGAGACTTCCAGAATTGCAGAAAACTTGTTTAATGATATAGGTAGGCCTTTTGCATGACAAACACTTGGAATGGGAACAAGGTGGTAGGATTAACAGCACCAGCTTGCAGATGAAGGACCACGTTTTGAAACCCCCCTCCCCCACATTTTCTAAGTTGAAATCTCGCATAGTAAATAGGGGGGCGGGGGCATTTCCCAATGCTGGGTCAACTTTGTTTGTACGGATCTTTTCTGCGAAGGAATCACCATCATCATCCGCAGTCTAAAAAAAGACACAGCGTATTCTACTGCCTTGTTCTGCTTGTGTCTTGCTAGTGGGAATTATTTGCTCCCCTTCGCCATTCAGTCGCCATTTCACCAGTCCCCGCTTCACCATAACCCGTTTCCATCTTACACAGTGGAAAAACTCCCGCTGGCGCCCCGAGGCCATCACTTCCGCCCGCTTAGGCCATAGAGAACCACGGAGAAAAGGCTAGAACGGCCACCGCGGCCATTCGCCTTCCTTTGCGTGATTCCACCCCTCCGAGATCGGCGGGCAAAAATCTATGGTGATTCTGCGGGGTCGGAGCTGGGGCGCTCGTGGGGCCGCTGCAGCACACAGAGCCGCGCCGGCCGCGAGGGCGGCAGAAGGAGCGACATGAACGCCCGCCCGCCGCCGCTGCCTCGCGCTACCCCCTGGCGCGCCCTGCCTTGCCCGCGCGCCGAACTCCGCCTCGATCTGGCGCTCAGCGGCGGGCAAACCTTCCGGTTAGTGCGCCCCCTAGCGGCTTCCAGGGCCGAAGTGCAAACTCTAAGGAAGGCATTTAATGTTTTTGGGGTGGGAAACCTGCAGGCAGCTCCCCCACCCTTTCTCGTCGTTTGCCCCCCAGCCGACGTCTGGAAGTCCCATCTTCTTTCCATGTCTAACAGAGCTCCCATGCATTCAGTAGCTGCGTGACAGCGTGCAGTGCAGCAGTGTGCAGATGCTATGATGGGCCTTTTTAAAATTCTTGTGCTGCCTAAGTCACAAGGGCCCTGAAGGGTTAAAAGACAAGTTGCAACGAGGGTGGCCGGCGTTAGAACTGGTCCCTGCAGCTGTCCTTTTAACATCAGTTTGATCTGAAAGCAATTAGGTTTAACTGCTCATTTCCACTCATTAAACCTCTGTTCCTTCAGTGGATACATTCTTTCCTGTCCAGTTGACAAACTTAAACTTGCAATGTGTTGTCGAAGACTTTCACGGCCGGATTCAACTGGTTCTGGTGGGCTTTCCGGGCTGTGTGGCCGTCAGAACCAGTTAAACTTGCAACCTTGCTGAAAGGTAGGGTTGTCAGCTCTGGGTGGGCAAATACCTGGTGATTTTAAAGAGGGAGCCTGAAAAGGGTAGGGTTGGGCGGGGCAGGACGGGACTTCAATAGTTTATAATGCCATAGATTTCACCTCCCGAAGCTACCATTTTTTCCAGGTGAACGGATCTTTGTTGCCTGGAGAGTACTTGTAATCCCAGGAGCTGTCCAGCCACCACCTGGAGGTTGGCAACCTTGCTAAAAGAGTGGAGGGCCCTGTGGCGCAACGGTAGAGTATCAGCTTTGCACGCAGGCCTTGGGTTCAGCCCTCAACTCTTTCAAGTTAAGATCGTGTCGTAAGTGGTAGGAATAGTGTCGCCAACCTCCAGACTGTAGTCTGGAAGGGTCCTCTAGTAGTCCAACCCCCTGCAATGCAGGGATTTCACAACTACCTTCCACCACCACTCCCCCCCAGTGAACCCTTTCTCTAGGACCGGAGGAAGGCAAAAAAACCTCCTGGATCCCTGGCCAATCTGGTCTGGAGGAAAATGGCTTCCCGACCCTAAAGGGTGATGGTGGACATGTAAGAAAGGCCCACGAGAGCAATGAATGGACTCATCCCTTCCTGCCCTCCCTCTTATGACCTACCTAAGTTCACATGCTCTCAGATGGCCATCTAGCCTCTGCTGTAAAACCTCCAAAGAAGGAGAGGCCACCACCTCCTGACAAAGTCTGTTCCGTAGAGGAACTGCACCGTCTATCAGGGTGTCCCTCATAATTTCAACCTGTTGGTTCTGGTCTGACCTTCAGAAAAGAGAAAAACTCCTCTCCATCCACCGTATGACAGCCCTTCAAGCACTTGAAGAGAGCTAACATATCTCCTCTTGGTCATCTCCTTTCCAGACTAAACGCATCCAATCCTCAGTGTGACAGAGATAGCTTTGGGATAATGTAGACAATGATAATGCTGCTGCCGCATTCAGAGTGAGCGTGGAGAGCCTATTGGGCTTTTCTTGAGGCCCTGCTGATTCCTGACCTCGTCCCTGTGTCTAGCCAGGATTGAGGGCTTCCCTTATGAAGGAGGCCGGTGGCCTGGGATTCTCGAATATGATTGGTCTGCGCTTGACTGCTCATTTGGCCTGTGTCTCTCTCAGGTGGTCTGAGACCAATCCTGGCTACTGGACTGGGGTGCTGGCGGGACGGGTTTGGACCCTCACGCAGTCAGAGGAACAGCTCTGGTACACGCTACATGAGGAGGAGAAAGAGGAGGTCAGTAAGGATGAAGACAGTCTCTCTGAGCCGCCGTTGAAGAAAGGCAGGAGGCAGCTGCATTCGGAGACTGGCCGGGCAGGCGTGAGTGGAGAGCGAATCCAGGATGGTTTAGACCCGTCGCAGATCCTCCAGGATTATTTCCAGCTACATGTCAATTTATCTGCACTGTACCAGGGATGGTCCTACACAGATGGACACTTCCGAAACATTGCAGTCAAGTTTCCAGGTAGGAAAGCTCAGGAACGGTGGCCTGCAGGGGACTTTTAAGGCTTAGTGTAATGCCAGAAAAAGTATAATTTAAGAGTTACGGGTGGGATAAGTGAAAAGGGAGGACATTAGATACATTCAGAGGTATACCAGCTACACTTTGAGTATTCTTTACCCAGCTAAAGAAGGCCGACAGCAAGACAGCGCCCCATGACACAGAAGCTGGTGAGGAAAGGGTTGTTTATTTTAAGAAAACAGGACGTTTCTAGTCCTGCTGGCTGCAGAAACAGGTTTGGAGTTGTGTAGAAGTGCCAGTTTCTGCTAAGAGATCCGCGTGTGGATGCTGAGCCCTTATAGCTACCGCTGTGCATGTGAAAAGACCAAAGGTTGTAGCAAATTCAGTGCCAAGAAACATTTTGTGCTAAGACTAAAGGATGCAAACTTAAATGTATCTGCACCACTTGCTTAGTTCCTATAACTTATCCTGGTACTTATGTGTAGTTGCAGTATGCACACAACATCCTTGAGGGCTGCAAACAGAACAACCCGATTTGTCCCTTTTATGTGGTCTCACGTACTGCATGCCTGTCTGTCCTGTCAGGGGTGCGGGTGCTACGACAGGATCCCGTGGAGTGCCTGTTCTCTTTCATTTGCACCTCCAACAACCACCTGTCACGCATCACCAACATGATCCAGCACTTGTGTCAATCCTTTGGGCGCCGTCTTTGTCAGCTGGACACCAAAACATACCATGCCTTCCCTTCCCTGCAGGCCATGGCAGGTAAGGATGCCTTTGCATGAGCGGCACAGGTAGACCGGGAGGGAGGGAGGGGAAAATCTGTGTAGCTGCTGCCCTCATTGCAGCCAGAGGGTGGTGTTTTGGGTGGTATAGTCTTTGCAGTGTCATACTGGGGCCTCCACTCTGCAGTAGAAGTTTGCTGGGTGGCCTTGGGCCAGTTGCTCTCTCTGCCTATCTCACAGGGTTGTTGTTCGGGTAAATTATGGTAAGCTGCTTTGCATCCCCATTGGGGCAAAAAACAGAGTATAACCGTGGTGGCGAACCTTTGGCACTCCAGATGTTATGGACTACAATTCCCATCAGCCCCTGCCAGCATGGCCAATTGCCAGCATGGCCAATTGCTGGCAGGGGCTGATGGGAATTGTAGTCCATAACATCTGGAGTGCCAAAGGTTTGCCACCACTGGAGTATAAAGTTCTAGACCAGGGGTCTGCAACCTATGGCTCTCCAGATGTTCATGGACTACAATTCCCATCAGTCCTCGCCAGCATGGCCAAGTGGCAGGGCTGATGGGAATTATAGTCCGTGAACATCTGGAGAGCAGTAGGTTGCAGACCTCCGTTCTAGACAAACAAAATTGCTCAGGGACATGTCTCTCCTCTACAACAGTGGCAGTAGATTATTCAGCAATTTTAAGAATGCCACGGAAAAATTGGGAATGCATAGCATTGTTGGAGGCCAAGTGAACTCGTAGCTCACTTTCAGAGAGAAGTTGTTCTTGTCCCTCAAGAGCTAACCGATTTCTTGTTGCCTGCAATATATGGCACATCTTCTTGGCTGTCTGAACCAGTATGGAGGTAGTTGCTTACCATTTTACGACAGCGGCACAAATGGAGATTGCTGAATGATGGGAAACTTCCAACTGTGCCTTCGACAGAGGAGTGACCAACCGGTAGGATAGAAGAATAAAAGGGAAAGATGGCATATAACACATTCCTTCTGTGATTGGTGGGTTACAGGTATTTTTGGAACCGAGCATGAGGGTATAACAGTGAGATTGTTCTATTCATGGGGTGTGTTCAACCCTGCTGTTTCTCCAGCAAAACTGCATTTCCATTTTAAGGGGAGGCAATTTCTGCCAAATCCCATACTCTCTGCAATCCCCCACTTTGTCCTTCGTTGTTCCCAAGGATCTTCTGACCCACATGAGCCAATTATAGGGACTTAGTGGGCTGCCGTAAGAGCGGGAAGTGCTAACATACCATCCTTGCAAAGTCTGTAGGTGTTTGGATAAAAACCCTGTTGTGTTTGTGATTTATACATCATACATTAATACCTTTTAAGCAGTGGTGGGATTCAAATAATTTAACAACTGGTTGTTTACAAGCACAGTTTTAACAACCGGTTCTGCCGAAGTGGTTCGAACCTCCTGAATCCCACCTTCTTTTAAGGTAACTGGTTAGTTGACCAGTGGTCTGTTGCTCATTTTTGTTTTTACTTTTCTGCGAATCCTTTTTTTTTTTTTTTTTGGTGTACTTTTCTGCAAATCCTTTTGCTCTTTCTCTCTGTTCGATTATACTGTTGGAAGCGGAAGACGTGATTGTTCTTTGGATATCCTGTTGCAGAGGCAGGTGCAGAAATTCGCCCGGCTGCGTGAGCTGGGTTTCGGGTATCGGGCGCGGTTCATAAGCGAGAGCGCCCGTGCTGTTCTGAAGACACTTGGGGGTGCCGCAGGCCTGCAGCACCTGCGCACGGTCTCGTACGAGCAAGCTCGGCACGCCTTGTGCACCCTGCCTGGCGTGGGAGCCAAGGTGAGTGCACTTGTTGCCACAATAACGGAAGCGGAGAGGGCTTGTAACCAGAAGTTCTGTTGAGTTATCTGGTAGCTCAGTGGGAAATGGAACCGGAAACAAGATGACCCACCCTAGGGGAGGTAGGCTTTTTTGGGGCGGGGGGAGGGGGGGTTGGCTGTCAAGTTGCAGCCAACTTATGGCAGAGTTTTCAAGGCAAGAGACATTCAGAGGTGGTAGCGACCCTGGACTTCCTTGGTGGTCTCCCATCCTAATACTTACCAGGACTGAACCTGCTTCACTTCTGAAGTCCGACAATACCAGGCTAGCTGGGCTACCCAGGTCTCCGCCAAATACAACATACCTTTATTTAGGACAGACTGTAGCTGAGCTGTTACAGTCCCTGCTATCAGCAGAGTTTAAAGCGGAGTCATTCTGGTAAGATGAGAAGGTCTAGTAGTCTTCTTGCACTCACTGCAACCTTCTAGCACACGTGGAAAAGAACACTCTCCACTTACGATGTTCTTTCCATAGGAAGGTTTTTACTTTAGCAGTTGCAAGGTTACACAAGTCTATTCTATACAAGACTATAAAACTATACAGAACTCTTCAGCAAGAACAAAGTTCAACACACACTGAACTAAACACTCTATCTCTATCTCAACGTAGCATAGCATATACAATGCATACATCCAACTGGATACTTTTCCCCGCCCAGGCAACAGCCTCTCATTGGTCTAGAGTTACAGTTGAACTAACCAATCGTGTTAAAGGTCAACTAAAGGACAACTGACTGTCTCCGGCCTCTGGGGTTGGCAAACTTCTGCTAACTTAGAAGATGACCTTTTAGTGAACCTTTACTCTTTTTTTAAATAGATCATGACACCTGCTTCACCTGCAGAGTGTCTAAAATTCAATTCCTGGCAACTCTGGTTAAAAAGGATCTCTGGCAGCAGTTGTCAGGGGAGGATTCCCCGCTTGAGAGCTTGGAGAATTCTTGCTAGCCCATGTAAATAGGTATAGGTGGAATGGAGGACCAGTAGGTTGCCTCCCTTTAAGGCAGCTGTATATAACAGATAAGGAGGGTGGTTAGGTGCGGTGTGGATGTTTGTAGTGATGGCTTGAGAATAAGCACAGTTGTGGTGACTTCCGAGCAGGATTGTAGACCGGGGATTGGTTGGCCATGCTGGCAGGGGCTGATGGGATTTGTAGTCCATGAACATCTGGAGAGCCGCAGGTTGCAGACCACTGTTTGGCATTGTTATGGGAGGGGCTGAATGTAGCTCTCTGCCCAGGGGAAATGTATTTATTTATTTAGAAAAAAATTAGGCTGCCTCTGTGAGGAACCTGCCTGAAGCATCTGACAAAGTAAAAGATAATAAAAAAAAGAAAACATTAAAAGTTATCCATTAAAAGCCAGCTTGAAAGCAGCCACAGCATAAAAACGTGGACACCGACCCAAGGCCGTTCCGTTCTGATGCTCTTTGCCTCCTTTGCAGGTGGCTGACTGTGTGTGTCTGATGGCCCTGGACAAGGCTCAGGCGGTCCCTGTGGATACCCACATCTGGCAGGTTGCCAAGCGATACTATGGCCAAGAGCTCGGCATGGGGGCCCGCAGCGTGACGGAGCGGGTGCATCGAGAGATTGGTGAGGGCTGGCTGCTTCAGGTGCCCGGGGGTTGTGAACCGGAGTTTCTCAGGGAGGAATAGCCAAGCACTTCCCTCTCCACATGTTGGCTTCAGCGAACACCCTCTTAACTTAAGTGGAAAGGCTGTAGCCCAGTGGTATGGCATCTGCTTTGCACGCAAAAGGTCCTAGTTCCATCCTGAGCATCTTAAGTTCCTTTTTAAAGGATCAATTTGTAGCTGATGTGAAAGATCCCTGCCAGAGATTCGGCAGAACCGCTGCCAGTCCAAAAAGACTATATGGAGCTTGGTAGACTGATAATCTAATTTAAGAACATAAGAAAGAGCCTGCTGGATCAGATCGGAGTCCATCTAGTCCAGCACTCTGCTACTCGCCGTGGCCCACCAGGTGCCTTTGGGAGCTCACCTGCAGGATGTGAAAGCAATGGCCTTCTGCTGCTGCTCCTGAGCACCTGGTCTGCTAAGGCATTTGCAATCTCAGATCAGTGAGGATCAAGATTGGTAACCATAGATCGACTTCTCCTCCATAAATCTGTCCAATTTAGTGCACGGCAGCTACTTATGTTCATGCATGTTCAATTTACCTGCCCACCCAAAGCAAAGATGGAAACCCCATCAAGTGTCAGTTTCAGCCCAGGGTAGAGTCATAGGGCATGCGATTCACCAGCCCGAAAGAAGCCAAGCAGATCTGGGTTTCATCAGGGCTTGAATGAGAATTTGCCCTGTAACCCAGTTTGCGTTCCAGGATGGAAGAAAGGGTAGTTATACACACAGTAAAATAGCATAGTGAAATTCCACTTTCCAGGAGCTGCACCTTTTGCCCAAGTTTAAAATGTGAAAATATTGTAAGCTGTTACAATGGTTATTTGTTAATTGCACGTAGATACAAGGCAGGGTTAAGTTTGTCGATCTCCAAGTGGGGGCTGGGGATCTCCCAGAATTACAACTGTTCTCCGCTGATGACAGAGATCAGTTCCCCTGGGAAAAATAGCTGCTTTGGAGGGAGGACTCTATGGTATTCTCTGATGAGGTCCCTTTGGAGGGAGGACTCTATGGTATTCTCTGATGAGGTCCCTTTGGAGGGAGGACTCTATGGTATTCTCTGATGAGGTCCCTCCCCTCACTAAACCTGAGGCTTCATTCAAAATCTCAGGAATCTCCCAGCTCAAAGCTGGCCATCCTTGGGAGGTTGCTGAGAGTGTAAGTTGGAGATCTCCTATCCAGGCATTGCCCAGATCCAGTCCTGCTTGATTTCAGGAGGGGGGTTCTTCCAGTGGTACCCTGGGATGAGCTGAACCAATTATTCTGACTGTTGCAGGCACTCCCTGTGAATGAGAGCCAAGATTCTTTAGATTCAAGCAGGGATTGGCTTGTGACTGAGGAGCTTTCTTGTTGGTGGGAACCAACGGAGAGAAATGGCCATGCTCTGTTGCCCCATTTCTATCCTAACTGGAGTCGGCTGCCTATTCACACAGGGAAACCAGAAGTGAACTGCTTCACTTCAGATCACTCTCCCATCTTCCGGCTAGGGGTTATCTACATAGAAGTCACAAAGCTGTTCTCTTAATGGCTCTCCATTCTGCCTTCAGGGAATTTCTTCCGGAGCTTGTGGGGACCCTATGCTGGCTGGGCCCAGGCGGTAAGTAATAGGAATGAATCATGCTGATATATATATATGCTCGTTGCTGTGGCCGTGGCTTAGTGGTCGGGAGTGTCTGCTACACGCAGAGAAGGTCCCAGATTGAGGAAGCTCTGCTGATTTTAGGCCACGTTAAAACAGAGTAGATGCACGTCTGCCTTGTTGTGCACATGTTGGATTCACGGGCTGATTTCCTGCCAAGATGGTTTGAACAGGAGTAGGGTTGCCAGCCTCCAGGTGGAAGCTGGAGATCTCCAGGAATTACGACTTCCAGAAATCAACTCCCCTGGAGAAAATGGCTACTTTAGACTTTATGGCATTATGCTTCACTGAGGTCCCCCTCCCAAATGCCACCCTCCTCAGACTCCATCCCCACCCCCCAGTTATCCAGGTATCATCCAACTGAGATCTGGCAAGAGGGAGTGTTGTCTGTATGAGTGTTTGGCTTTTTGTCTGGTTTTTAGCTAAGGCATAGACTCAGAGTACGGGCTCTTTTCTTGGGGATAATTGAAAATCCTTCAACAAGAGCTGGCTGTTGTGGGTTTTCCAGGGTGGGTGGCCAAGGTCTTCCAGACCACAGTTACACAGCCCAGAAGACCCACAACAGCTAGTTGATTCCAGCCATAAAATCCTTCAATAAGTCTAGCCAAGAGCCTTTGAGCAGCCGATATTTCTCCAGGGAGAGGCCTTCCTTTTGCACTCTGTGGCGATACTCTTCCGTTTCCTCTTCTAACCCCCCTGTGTTTACATCAACATTTTGCTAACTCTGGTTTTCTTTCCTCCCCAGGTCCTTTTTTGTGCTGATCTCAAAAAGTACGAGTCTCCGGATCCAGATGCCAAATCCCGGTGTGCCAAACTCACTCAGAGCAGCCCTTCCGTCCTGACATAATAACCTCCCTGGCAACCCCAGTATAGCGTGTGGGTCCAACCAGGCAAGTAAGAAAACTGATATGCTCTACAGAACTGGAGCCATTTAGAAACCTCAGCTCTGAAAACAGGGCCCGGCCTCAGCTGCAGAAGATGGTTGCCATGGAGCTATTTAACTCCTTCAAACTCTGGGTGTTTTTCCCTCCGCCAGGGGGCGTTTGTGGCATGAGCTTGATGTGTAGCAGAAAAAAAAATTAGGTTGCTTTTATTGTTGTCTCTCATTTTGGTTTGGCCTTGATGGTTGGGAGGGGAGGGGGGGAACCCAGCAGTGTTCGAGTGGCAGAGGTTGCCCGGAGGTTCATTGCATCCTTATCAAAGCTATGGCCATGACTAGACCTTGGCTCAAATAAGGACGGCAAACATTACAGAAAAGCAGCTTCCTGGGCAAAGTAGTTTGATGTAGACCATAGGTGTCAAATTTGCGGCCCTCCAGATGTTATGGACTACAGTTCCCATCATCCCCTGCCAGCATCATGCTGCCGGGGATGATGGGAACTGTAGTCCATAACATCTGGAGGGCTGCGAGTTTGACACCTGTGATGTAGACTAAATGCCCAGCACCAAGGGCTTGGGCCTCCTGGAACATTGAATTAAATTGCTGAGCCGAGCGTGGGCCATTGGGCAGCCTGTTTGCCGTGATGAATTTCGTTTTGACTCCTGAGCTTCTTAATGTTTCAGTCAAGGTATGGTTAGAGAAGTATGCCGCTTTCCTTATAAGCAAAGCAACGTTTGTTTTCAGGTGATTCCGCATTTTAATGGTTCATCTCTCTCTTTGTATGTAAATGTGTGCGCATTTACACTTGTGTACCAAGTGCTCTGTAAAGTCCTATCTAGCACCAGCTTTTACATGGTGCCAGACAGACGGGGAGGGGTAGGGGTAAATGTGTGTGAAAAACTATACCTTCATGGGGTGCTGTCTGGTTTCCGGGCCGTATGGCTGTGTTCTAGCAGCATTCTCTCCTGATGTTTTGCCTTCTTCTGTGGCTGGCATCTTCAGAGGATCTGAAGCCACAGATGCAGGTGAAACGTCAGGAGAGAATGCTGCTGGAACATGGCCATACAGCCCGGAAACCAGACAGCACCCCAGTGATTCCGGCTGTGAAAGCCTTCGACAATACATTATACCTTCACGCCAGGGAGTTGCTGTCTGGGCAACTTAGGGGGCTGAGAATATACGTTAGCCATCCCTAGGCTTCGTCATGTTCTGTATTTCTGCACTCTGAGTACCAATCCAGCTTAAGTCAGTCATGACTAAATCCCCTGGGAAATAGAAGAACCCAGTAGTCATGAGTGACCCATTATTATCTTGAGAGTTGTTCATGGCTAGCTTTAGCTGGACAGGGCAAATGTGCTTTGCAGGCGGTTGGCATTCTGAGAATTAGCCCCCTGCAGTCCACGTGAGGTGGACAGTGTCGCTCTTCAGGTGGCTTGCTGGCACTTCTGGGGACAACGTGGCTGTTGTTTTGCCAAAGCCTCGTGCTAATCCGATGCTCCATCAGCCACTCCCATTTGCTAGGGATGCTCAGAAGCACTCTTCCTCATCTGGTCAAATATGCCTTTCTTTTCATGTCCTCATTAGAACTTTCATGTCTCATCAGAACTTGAATTTCTTTCTAGTGATGAAACTTTAAATGATGAATTTAAGCCAAATAGTGGACCTAGTCTGGTCAGAGTTACAGCACTTTTGTCCTACAGGTGTTTAGAGGAAAAGATGTAAGGATATGGATTGAGTCTCCTTAAAAATCAGTGGACTTCAAAAACACACAGCTTTGAACGGTCTCCTGCTTAAAATGTTAGCTTTACCATTAGTCCATCACTATCCACATGGACAGAACACTGATCAACACGCACCGCAGAATGGGGTAATGGAATGGACTGTACCACTTTAGAGTACCAAGGATAAACTACATTTTTTAAACTTCTAGATTAATAACAATTTCATGAAAGTGAAAAATTAGCATAGTTCATTCTCCCCAATGGACTATTTGTTAATACGGAGGAGGTTTTTCCACAGTCTGTTACCTCCCTTCCCCACAGTCTGAAGTGGTACGGCCCCATTTGGCCTCCTAGTTCCATGGCCCTTGTCCCCTCACGGTCCCCTCATTCTGCTGCCTGTGTAGACCAAGCTTGGTCTATGCATGAATCAGAATGTGGTGGTAAAATTCTGAGACTGTAGAATGGACCGTACCACTTAGACTGAAGGTGAAGGGGGTCATATTTTTAATACTCTCCAATGTAAAATCTACCTGTGGGGAAAATTCACACATCAGATGCTATGCCAGTTTCCCTATTACTGAGGATTATTAAGGTTGGACATCTTCTGGGGGGAAAAAACACATAATCCCTCCCTGCTGGGCATTTTGACCCTGCATTCCCACCTCATTCCGTTGCAGGGATAGACCATGCCCAATTCCCTTCTTCGTTTCTAAACTGCTTTGTGTTATTTATAAAGCGTTTTGTGTACTTCTAGGTGTTACAGATGGTAATAATAAAACATTTGCTTCCCCAACCTCTCTCTTGAAGCCTCGTTTGTTCTTTAGAATGGTATCTAGAGAGCTGTAGGTGTTGCGAAATCGGAGGTAACTTCCTCCTTCCCTTCTCCCCTACCCCCTTTCACACACATAGATGGAGTGGATAAAACCAAGCACACTTCCTTTTAATACAAGAACAAGCAACAAAATAAGAAACTTCAAGTTAGAAAGTTCCGCTTGCACCGAGAGGGGAGAGAACGAGACAGCACAACGGGGAGCTGTCAGCTTTGAGGGCGAGGGGAGAGCAGAGAGAGAGAGGCTGCTGGACGATAGGAAGGGGTCTGCCAGATGGACAATGCCAGGACCAGAGTGGATGAAGACAGGTACAGAAATTTTAGAGCAGTCACAGGGGAATCATTACCCCCAGCGTGAGCCCAGTTTGGCAGACTGCTGTTACAAATGTACTCATTACCGGATCGGTGAATTGCTTCCCAAGCCGATGAGCTATCAGCTCTCACTTTTCTCTCCCCCTGTATTTGAGTTAAAAGTGCCCAATTTTTAAAAAAAGATGGAAAAAAAATGCCCATTGGCTTATTTTTTTCCCACCTAAGAAAATCCACAAAACATTTTTTAAAAAACAGCTGCAAAACTGTGCTGGAGTGGGAGGTGCTGGATGATGTTACAGGCGCTAGCCAATAGGGGCCTGCCATAGCCAGGCTCAGCCCAACCCACACTAAAAATGTGCAGAACTGGTTCTAGAGTTCACTTGTTTTGAGGGACCAGACAGTGCTAACGCACTGCCACTCTTAAAAATCACCAGTTTTCACCACACAGGCAGCCAGACATCATTAAGCAGAAGTACAGCTCGGCTCTACCAAAGAAGTGTCCTTTCGGTCTACCTCTGTTTTATTTTTGTGGCAGAAATGCACACAGTTCCCCCAGATGAAGCCCCTGCTGCAAACAGAACAGCTGCTCCCCCAAGAAACAAAGTGGCTCCATCTCCCCCTGCTATGGACGACACGCCACCTGGAAGTGCTGGCTCCGCAGAGCTTTTTTATGCTATGCTACTGCTCTCTGCGTTTGGTCTGGACACCATAAGTTACTGGGGGGGGTGAGTGGATTTCTTTTGTTTTCGGGGTGTTTTCCAGATCTGTGAATCAGCATCCCCGCTGGGACCTGTGTTGTGAAGGGGGCCCGAATTGAGTTTGAGGTGTCTCTTTGGCCATCACACGACGGGGCGCAAGAAGGGCTTCTTTTTTGGCTTGGGCTGAGGGATGAGCCCGGGGCTCAAGCCGGTCCTGTTGGCCGGGGGCCAGCTTTGGGCCAGTTTGTGGCGGAGAAATGGAGAGGAGAAGCGTCTCCAGGAAAGCATGTGGTTTGTGATGGATCAGCTCCCGTCTCCAGGTCTGAGAGGGTGACGTGTTAACGGGGGAAAACTGTCCATCCCCCAGCCACGGGCGTGGCCCCTCTTTGCCGGGAGGGGGCGGGTTGTGGCAGTCCCAGACCCTTCCCTGGCTCTGATTGTGGCAGCATGGTGGAGTTGGGCCCGCCCCGCTGGGTAGGTGCTGGCACTGCTGTGGGTTCCTTTGCCCCCGACGAAGGCTCAGGCTTCCAGCTGACGGTGAGAGCCATTCCCCAAGGACTCCTCGCTGCTGCTGGAACCTGAAGAAGAAACAAGGGTCTGTCATGACCGGTCACCCGATGGCATTTTACTTATTTCTTTATTTCTTACCTGCCCATCCCCAAAGTCCCTGGGCAGGGTACAGTCATAACAACATCATAACAATAGAACTATCCAAAACCATCCTAAAATCTCCTTAAAAACCACCCCCATCCCCCACCCGAGGCCACCCTCCTAAAAAACATAATCACCCAATCTCCATCCCAACAAATTTCATTGCTTGGGCTCGGCTGAGTCAGGAGAGACCATGAAGCTGCCTGACGCAGAATTGTTTGAGTACAAAAACAAGAGGGCTACAGTGTATAACGATATACACAAAACAACCCCAGCTGACATTTATTGAGGCTGAATAATCGAGCAGTTTTGTATAACTTGAGCATGAACTGTCGGGCTGAATAGTCAAGTAATTTTGTATAACCAAAGCAGTTACGTTCCTTTGCTACGATCTTTGCACGAATTTTTTTTAAAAGAGAAACGTTTCTGCTGACATTATTGTGCCAGTTGGGGTTAATACACACAGGGGTGGAAAAACAGAAATATTTATTCTGTTTTTCACCATTAGGAGGAGGAGGAGGAAGAAGAAGAAGAAGAGGAAGAAGAAGAAGAGGAGGAGGAGTTTGGATTTATATCCCCGCTTTCTCTCCTGCAGGAGACTCAAAGGGGCTTATAAGCTCCTTGCCTTTCCCCCCTCACAATAAACACCCTGTGAGGTAGGTGGGGCTGAGAGATCTCCGAGAAGCTATGACTAGCCCAAGGTCACCCAGCTGGTGTGTGTGGGAGTGCACAGGCTAATCTGAATTCCCCAGATAAGCCTCCACAGCTCAGGCGGCAGAGCGGAGAATCAAACCCGGTTCCCTCAGATTAGATACATGAGCTCTTAACCTCCTACGCCACTGCTGCTGTAAATAACTATTCAATCCTAGTGTTGCAATATTTGATGATACTGAATCAGGTCATCGGTCTGCCAAGGTTGGTGTCGTCTACTCTTGACTGGCAGTGACTCGCCAAGGTGTCAGGTCTTGCGTAATCTCCTGCACGATCTTTTTAACTGGCTATTCTGGGGGTTCTTCGGCATGCAAAATGGGAGCTCATTAACCAGGATAACCCCTGGGATTTATGACTGTCAGATGCTGGGAAACAGGGCAGCTGGCTTTGGCACCTGACTGTTCCCAGCTAGGAACAGGGTGGTGAATTGCTTAGACTATTGGGTTCACTGGCTGCTCTTAGGTTCTAATATTCAGGGCCTCACTTGGAAAGATCCATAGCGGTGTAGAACGGCTTTCAGTTGCTTTTAAAACTGTGGGGAAAGGGTTAAAACGAGAGCTTTGAATTCTGTCCAAAAACAGAGGTGGTCAAGTTCTGTGAGGTGAAGGCAACAGCCCCTCTGTCCCTGTATTATCTGAATCCGCTGGTTTCTGCTCAGTTGACAGTAGTGAACCTTTATAAATTGTAGTCATCTAACTACCCTTCCCTCTGGTCATATCACCCACACTTGTTAAAATTATTCTGCCGATAAGTGTCCCCTGTAAAAGCAGAAGGGATCTGGACTATTTTAGGAAGGCAGGGTTAGGGCTGAGGTAAAAAATTTTAAAAATCCCACTTGGTCCACTCCACATGCCAAAATTGGCAAGTTTTTGGACTGCAGATGTTAGTAGTGAGACTCATCATTTAAATCAGGCTGGCCTCGACGAGGGGCAGGGCCTTTTCAGCCCTGGCCCCTACCTGGTGGAACAGGCTCCCTAGGGAGATCAGGGCCCTGTGGGACTTACAGAGTTTCCGCAGGGCCTGCAAGATGGACCTGTTCCGCCAGGCGTTTGGCCAGCCTGGTTAAAAACATCTACCATGTCATCTGGCCTCCCGTGGGCACAAGGTGGGGGGTAGTGGGGTAGCCAGACGCCATCCACATTTTTAAATGGGTTCTGGTTTTAATGTAATTAATATTTAAATTATGTTTTACTGTATGTTTTAATCTTGTTGTAAACCGCCCTGAGCCCTCAGGGGGAGGGCGGTATATAAAACTAATAAATAAATAAATAAATAAATGCTGGATGTGAATTCTCACCTCCACATTCAAACCTTCTTGGCACATCAATTGTCAGACATCAAAATATGGACGCGAAAACACTACGATCAAATCGTGACAGAACATCTGTCATTAGGATTCATGAGGGAGAATTCTGAGGAGCGGCTCTGAGCTCCGTGCTGTTTCGGCTCTAGATCCGGACCACTTCAGGACAGGGAAGGGGATCCCTGAGGCCCACCAAAGAACTGCCCCGGCCTCTCACCGTTGCACTCCTGCATGGCCTGGCCAGGTCCATCTTGGCTGGTTCCCAGCTGTAGCCGCCTCATATGCCTCACCACAGCAGTCGCGTTGAAGGCTTGCTGCAAAGAATTTCATTAAAAGGCAGACAAATGTGAAGGTGGCAAACAAAGGAGATCCAATTGAAAATGGGAGAGAAACACTGAGAAGGCACACAGCCTATGCTACGGAACTGGATGCTTCAGTTCAAGCAATACCCCTACAGAAACATGGAAGAAGCTGAGGGAAATACTGTCCTCAACCCTTCATTTTATCCTCTCCCCTTCCTTTTCCTTACTTACTGGCAGAAAACCGAATGATAAATATCTCTCTCTTACATTTTTAGCCAGTGTAGTATAATGGTTAGAGTGGCAGATGAGAATCTGGCATACCCAGGTTCAAATTCTCACTCTGCCCTGGAAAAGCTCTCTTGAGTGTCCCTGGGCCAGTCACACGTTCTCAGCCTCACAGGGTTCTTGTGAGCATGAAGCAGAAGAGAGAGGAATGATGTCAGCTATTTCTGCTCCCCCGTTGGGGGAAAAGGCGGGGTATAAATGAAGAAAAGAAAGAATCCTGCCATTCCTCAACGTGGTTCTCCCATCCTTCATGTTATCCTCCCCATGACAAAGAGAGAGGTTAGGCTGAGAATGTGTGGCTGGGCCGGGGTCATCCAGCAAGCTTCCAAGACTGGCCAGGAATTCGCAAACAGGTCTCCCTGGTTCCTCTCTGGTCTGTAACCACTATACCAGGGTCTGCAACCTGCAGCTCTCCAGATGTCCATGGACTACAAATCCCATCAGCCCCAGATGTTCATGGACTACAAATCCCATGGCCAATTGGCCATGCTGGCAGGGGCTGATGGGATTTGTAGTCCATGAACATCTGGAGAACCTCAGGTTGCAGAACCCTACACTATGCCATACCAGCTCCCAGTGCTGCATTGACCACTCAGTTGTGTTGCTCATGATGCTTACACAGATACACCCCCGCCATGGGAAGAGATGCAGTACACAAAGGAGCTGTTTTCCCACCATCCCTGCTCCTCTGCTACCATGTATCCCTGGTTTTGCTAACTACATGGATTTTTATTTCCTCTCCCACCATGCTTTGGCCAGGCATTTGGCTTCTTTGTACCTGGCATTCTTATCCCAGTTAATGTTTATTTCACACAGTATTTAAAAATGCCAACGTGTTTCTGTTTTGAGTTGAGACACGGTCACAACGGCAGGAGAAAGGAGTGGCATTGTCGGGAGCACTAACCAATTAAATTGGTTCGTCTTTCCAAAAAGAGGCAAGATCAGATCCAAAGCAGCGACAAATTCCAGGTACTTCTGTTCACAGGTTACAAGTACACCTTCTACACCACAGACGTCACTCATTTAGTAAATTGGTCCCTCTGCTTAAGGCTCCTGGGAACTGTGGTTGGTGAAGGGGCAGTAGGTTGGGCCCCTCAAAGAGAATTCTTAACATCTTTATCAAATGACAATTGATTTGGGGAGATCCAGACACAAGTTTGAAGTACAGGTATGCTGGCCTGTATCCTACCACTCTGCTAAGTAAAGTCTTTTTCCACTCTAACCTTGTTCCAACTTAAGTGGCCACTCCTCCATTGGAGGGTGCCTGGAGGGGGTGGGGGGTCAAGCTACAGCCAACTTATGGTGACCTCAAAGAGTTTTCAAGGCAAGAGACTTCAGACCTGGCATGCCATTGCCTGCCTGGGCCTCAAGACCCTGGACTTCATTGGCAGTCTCCTACCCAATTAGAGAGCAGGGCCAACCCTCCTTAGCTCCTGAGATCTGATGAGATTGGACTAGCCTGGCCTACCCAGGTCAGGGCAAAAGGTGCCTTAGGTCAGTGGCGTAGCTACCATGGGACAGGGGGTGCGCATTGCACCAGGCGCGCACCTGGGGGGCAGCAAAATGTATTTTTGCTATTTTTAGTGGTTTTACTTTGTTGGCCGGCAGGGGGCACAGTTTTTAAGATAACAGCACCAAAATGTCAGGATATCGTCCAGCAACACTCCTGATGATACCAGCCAAGTTTAGTGAAGTTTGGTTCAGGGGGGTCCAAAGTTATGGACCCCCAAAGAAGGTGCCCCATCGCCCATTGTTTCCAATGGGAGCTAATAGTAGATAACTTTGGACCCCCTGAACCAAACTTCACTTAACACAGGTGGTATCATTAGGATAGTCTCCTGCTGATACCAGCCAGGTTTGGTGAAGTTTGGTTTGGAGGATCCAAAGTTATGGACCCGCAAAGGGGGTGCCCCCATCTCCCATTGTTTCTAATGGGAGCTAATAGTAGATGGGGCTACCCTTTTGAGGGTCCATAACTTCGGACCCCCTGAACCAAACTTCACCAAACCTGGGAGGTATCATCAGGAGAGTCTCCTAAAGATACCCTGAAATTGTGATGCTGCTAGCCTAAAAACTACACCCCCTGCAGGCTGAAAACTGAAAAAAAAACACTAAAAAATACAAAAAACACAAACGAACATGGGAGGGCAGCAAAACTCCGATTTTGCACCAGGCTCCATTTCCCCTAGCTACGCCTCTGCCTTAGGTTGTTGGAAACATGCTACTGCTTTAAGAGATGTCTGCAAGCCTCTCTTGGGGATATTACAGCAGACAGTAATGTTATTAGTGGAGACCAGAACAAAAGAGAGAATTCAGAGGTACAGTCTAGTGTAGCCAATGCAATGTTGTCATTCATCATAGAACCTAACTAAAGCCCCATGCCACTGAGGTCTATTTGTGTGAAAACGCCCTACCGTTTGGCGACGGGGGCTTCCTCACCTTCCACTTGCTCTTGGCAAAATTCTTTTTGATCTGCTCGCTAACTGACTGGTGGATGTTCTTGTCCAGCGCTGTGTCTCCAGCAATCCTAGGAGTGGGAGGGAACACGGGTTAGTTTTTACTAAGAAGGCTGCTCATTGCGCGAGCTCCACATAGTACCTGACCCCGGTACCAATTAGCAGTAAAGCAGCTGGAGGGTTGAAGAGGAGGGGGCTGAAACTTTCTTTTGAGCTGCCTGCACGCCCACATCATGGACAGCTGTTTAACTGAGAGGACCTCTAGTATTACAGAATACTCCACCCAGTCTCAGGAGATGCAGAGACCTCCTAGGCCCGTGATGGCGAACCTATGGCACGCGGGCCCAAGGCGGCTCTCAGAGCCGTCTCTGTGGGCCCGCATGCCATCATCTCCCCCTTCCCCTTCAAATCTGACACAAGAAACAGACTAACAGATAACCTGAGTGCTACATGTGTTGCTCTCAAACTTACAAAGTATGAGCCAAGGTTAGACAAATTGTCAGCATGCATACAATGGCAAAAATCACATTAATTGTTCAAAAGCATGCCAAATGCAAACTTTTACCTTTCAATAAAACATCGTTTGTATCATTGAAAGCTCTGTTATTGTGTTTTTCTTTTAAGACAAAAGATCCTAATGTATGAGTTGTTGTTTTTTCTAAACTAAAACCTCAGTATTCAGGTTAAATTGCTGTGTTGGCACTTTGTGATAAATAAGTGGGTTTTGGGTTGCAGTTTGGGCACCCAGTCTCTAAAAGGTTCGCCATCACTGTCCTAGGCCAGTGGTGGCGAACCTGTGGCACGGGTGCCAGAGGTGGCACTCAGAGCCCTCTCTGTGGGCACGCGCAGAGTCACCCCCCACCCCCCCACACACATCTAGGCTGGCCTGGGCCACTGGGCTCAATTATTAGCATTAAACCTAAGACCTAGTTTTGGGGAAGCAGTGTAGGTAACCCTGAAGCACTGTTGAACCCCACTGATTTTCATGCAAAGAACTAAAGTGCGATCCTTTACCTGGGAGTAAGCTTGGTTGCCGGCAATGGGGCTTGCTTTTGAGTAAATCCCCCTAGGGTCGTGATTCACCCGTTGGAAGTGTTGCAGGGTTGCTTCAAAGCAAAGCCACCGACTACCACCAAGCTTACTCCCAAGCAACGCACGCCTTGGAGCCAACCGTTTTTTCTAAACTAAAACCTCAGTATTCAGGTTAAATTGCTGTGTTGGCACTTTGTGATAAATAAGTGGGTTTTGGGTTGCAGTTTGGGCACCCCGTCTCTAAAAGGTTCGCCATCACTGTCCTAGGCTGTCTACCTTCCATAAAAATGTAAGGCTTACAGTTGATTTTTTTAGGTGGGGATTTTGCAGTTATTTGTAATGATTTAAAACGTGTGTTTCTTCAAAATCAGAGGTAAGTTGTAGAAGGAAGGTGGTGAAATGGGGATGAGAGAGCAAGGGGGCTGGTTGGCAGTGGAGAGTAACTGTGCAGACTCTGTGCAGAGTTGAGAGTCCATCAGAATAAGTGTAAAACCTGGGAGAGAGACAGAAGTTTGTGTTGGAGACTGACAGGGACTCTGTCTGAGCTAAACTGAGCCAGTGGATTGGTGTAAAGCGAACGTCGCCTCAGCAGAAGTTGTGGCCACAGTTTGTTTTATTTATTGTAAATTATTTCTTGAGACAGTTAAGCTAAAAACACATATAAATACTTTTTTTTATTTTGTTAAATGTAACCTCGAATCCCACACTAATAATTTTCCTCAGGACCACGTAGCCCTTCAAAACTGCTTCAGAGCTTGGACACACTTCTTCAGGAGAAATTAAAAAGGGTTTTGGTGTTAAATTCCTGGTGGCAGTGAAATACAGAGAAAGAAGGGGAAAAATAAACACGACTTTGTGTAACCCCTGTGTCAGAATGGGATGACCCAGAAAGGGGTGGAGTCTGAAAAGAAGCAGAATGCTGCAGAACTCATGAGGTTGGAGGAAGCAAGGCTACCAGGCTGGGACCTTGATTGATTTTATTAAGCCCTTAACACCTTGTTTAAGGTAACTGCAATGTTGTGGGGAACTAGTGGGAAGGGAGTTTATTTTTTTTTTTGCTATATTTTAAATGTTAGAATTTATTGTTTCAGGGTTTTTGTGTATGTAAATGGTGAGAGTTTTCTGGGAACCTTCATCATCTTGAATCCCGTTCACCAAGCCTTTGAAGTCTTCAAAACCAACCACCAGCAAAGAAGAATTGGACTTGGCAATATCAGTAGACTGTAAATATAAGGACTTGAAATGCAAACCTGAACAGGACCTTGAATTGTAAATGTTAAATGTTGATGTTTAATGTTATTTGTAAAGAGAAGTAAACCATTTTGTTGTTTAAAAATTGTTGTTGCAACTCATTCCAAGTACTGCCCCACAGAACCCACAGAAGGAGGTTACATTTGCACCTATTGCGTATATTTATTTGTAAAGAAATAAGAGTGGGCATCGCATTGTTATTTGAGGGAGAATTGTACAGTTGTGTTTTCTTGTCTGGGTTTTCTTTTTTCCCCCCAAAAAAGCCTTGTTTTCTTGTTTTTGATTCTTTTCTCTTTTTTGTAAACCGTTCTGAGCCTCTGCAGTTGATTGGAAAGGCAGCATATAAACATTTTCATTGGTAAATAAATGGCGGTGACATTTAATGATTATGCTGTGTTGTTTGGGGAGCGGCAGTGCCCTATCGTGCAGACTGGTGAGTTGCAGTACTGCAATCCAAGCTCTGCTCATGACCCGAGTCTGATCCTGATGGAAGTCGGTTTCAGGTGGCCAACTCAAGGTGGACTCAGCCTTCCAGCTTTCTGAAGTTGGTCAAATGAGGACCCAGCTTGCTTGGGATAAAGTGTAGACAACTGGTAATGGCAAACCACCTCACAAACCAGACCTGGGCATTATACGGCTCGCGGGCCACATCCGGCCCGCCGGATGACCCTGACTGGCCCCCCTGCCGTGCTGGGGAGCGAGGTGTCTTTGAAAGCCCTGCAGAAGCAGGTTGCCTTGGCTGCCGGCTTCTGCGAGGCTTTCAAAAGCGCCTCGCCCCCCTGCCTTTTGGCCCGGCCCTCCACAATATTTTCTGTTTCTTAAGCGGCCCCATGGAAAAAATAATTGCCCACCCCTGTCATAAACATTTTGATGTGATATCACCCCTGCCTTTAGTGTTAGTGAACTGAAGGTGAATTATGATCTCCTGATGCATTCACCTTCTGCTGAGGGAGGCGGAGCAGAACCCCTCACTTCATTTGAAAGCACACTGTAAGCTGGCTAAGCGCAGCACCGTCTAATTATTTATTTTTATTTATTTATTTTTCAGATTTTTAGACCGCCCCATCCCCTAGGGGCTCTGGGCGGTGTACAACACGATAACCATTGTATACAGATAAAAACAGTTAAAACCTTTAAAAGCAGCAGTAGATAAAGGACTAAAAAGAAAAATTAAATTAATTTGTAAGATGGCGTCCGACAATCTAATTTCACCCTCTTTCAGAGAGGGAAGGGCAGCAAATCCCGAGATGGCAAAGGCACAGATTTAAAGGCCACGGGAGGGGGGGGGGCACCATCAACGGCTGGTACCTCCAAAGGCCCGGCGGAACAGCTCCGTCTTACAGGCCCTGCGGAATTCTGTAAGGTCCCGCAGGGCCCGGACAGCTGGTGGAAGAGCGTTCCACCAGGCTGGGGCCAGGGCTGTAAAGGCCCTGGCCCGCGTGGAGGCCAGCCGTATCATCGAGGGGCCAGGGACCACCAGTAAATTGGCCTCTGCTGAATGAAGAGGCCGTATTGGGACATGTGGGGTGATGCGGTCCCGAAGATACGAAGGTCCCAGGCCGCGTAAGGCCTTAAAGGTCAACATCAGCACCTTGAAGATGATTTGGAACTCCACTGGGAGCCAATGCAGCTGGCGTAGCACAGGTTGGATATGATCCCAGGTGGCATTACCTGTGAGCAAATGCGCAGCTGCGTTTTGGACCAGCTTTAACTTCCGAATCAAACGCAAGGGAAGGCCCGCATAGAGCGAGTTACAATAGTCTAATCTGGAGATGACCGTTGCATGGATCACTGTGGCCAGGTCGGTCTGGGAGAGGAAGGGGGCCAACCGCCAGGCCTGGCGAAGGTGGAAAAAAGCAACCCGGGTAATATGGGCCACCTGGGTCTCCATTGATAGAGAAGAATCCAGGTGGACCCCCAGCTTGTGTACGGAGGGGGTCGGTGCCAATGTGACCCCCTCCCACACCGGCGGCTGAAACATCCCTCTCTCCCCCTCGCGGCCCAGCCAGAGGATCTCCGTCTTCGATGGGTTCAGTTTTAACCTGCTCTGTCGCAACCAACCAGCAACCGCCTCCAAACAATGCTGTAGAGCTGCAGGGGCGGCGGCTGTTCCCCCCTCCATCAACAGAATGAGCTGAGTGTCATCCGCATACTGATGACAGGACAGCCCAAAACTCCGTACCAGCTGAGCAAGGGGTCGCATGTAGATGTTAAATAACAGCGGGGACAATAATGCCCCCTGGGGTACGCCGCAATAAAGCGGGCACTTCCAGGCACAAGCACCCTGCTTGTCAATAATCCATCACTCTCTCTCTCTCTGAACTTTTCCTCACCACAGTTGCTGCAGTTGCTGACACAGGCTCGGCAGCAAATGAGACTTACAAATAGCGAGGTTGGGACTTTCCAGTCTAGAGAAAAGATGTTGGGGGCAAGACACAGGGTAGAGAGAAAGTGGGCAGAGAGGTTCCCCCCCTCCCATAATTTATGCTAGAACTTGCAAAGAGGCAGCCAATGAAATTGATGGGCAATAGGGTCAGAACATACGAAAGGAACATCCTTCACCACCGGTGGAAGTAGGGATGGCTGTGAGCACAGATGACTTTGAAAGGGAGTTAGATTCATGGAGTAGAGGTCCTGCAATGGCTACTAGCCATGGTCAGTTAAGGGAACCTCCATATACAGAGGCAGCAAATCTTGGCATCCCAGTGCTGGGAGGCAGCACTGGTGGAAGGTCTGAGCCTTGGTAGGGCCTTCAGGATCACTAGTGGTCCACTGCGTGAAACAGGATGCCAAAATAGATGGGCCACTGGTATGATCTAGCAGGGCTCATTCAATGTTCTTATGTTTCCCTGCTCCAGGCTCCATGGTGGGTATCTTTTCTTCCTCTACCGGTGGTGGTGGGTCTTTTCTCAGGATTTATTCTACTGGCAATTGACATAGTGATATACCATAATATCCATATGTCAAAATGTCAATCTTAAAAAACTCAGACTTCCCCCACCTGCAGCTTCAAGGCATGCAGGAGATGGCCACCACAAGGTCAGGGAAACATAAAATGGCTGTCATGCAGGTGAGGCAGGAAAACCAGACTTTTGCATCCCCACGGCAGTATTCCTGGGTTTGCTGTGATCTTACCGAAACCTTTCCGGCAAAGCAGCAAAGGTTTTGGTAAGATTGCAGCAAACCCAAGAATACTGCCACGTGAGTGCAAAAATCTCCAGGAAGTACAGGAATGCTCCACGATGCTGTTGGGAAGTAGACCCCCCCCCCCCAAATTTCCAGTAGCATCGATCTCAGAACAAACAGCCCACACGAAAAACATCTTTGCTCTCTCCCCAACTTTGCTCAACACAACAGCATGGCTCACAAAAGCGTGCGAAAATGAAGAAAACTTGTACCAATAGGCTACAATAATGACTTCAAAAAATTAGTTCTCCCACCGGAGTCGCAATTTTCTTGTAAGTAGCCAAAATAATTTTATAATTTTACAAACAGTAACAAAATGTTTTGGAAAAATTGTTTACATTCTCCCATGGGAGTAATATATATATAAACACAAGTCAGAACGGCACGGCATTGTAATCTAAATATAAATATAACAGCTAGCCAGATTCTAGATAATTAACGAACTGGCCTCGTTAAACTTCACGGAGAGGCAGGTCACGGCTTTTCAAAGTACAATAATGGTTACAATCAGGGAGGACAACGCTCTGCAATCAGTTTATTCTTATGCCTCTCGAAATGTCATTTGAAAAACCCTGACCTGCCTCTCCGTGAAGTTTAACAAGGCCAGTTAGTTAATTATCTAGAATCTGGCTAGCTGTTATATGGGAGAATGTAAACAATCCTTCCAAAACATTTTGTCACTGTTTGTAAAATTATAAAATTATTTTGGTTACTTACAAGTAAATTGCTACTCCAGTGGGAGAACTAAGAAGAACATAAGAACATAAGAACTAGCCTGCTGGATCAGACCAGAGTCCATCTAGTCCAGCACTCTGCTACTCGCAGTGGCCCACCAGGTGCCTTTGGGAGCTCACATCCAGGATGTGAAAGCAATGGCCTTCTGCGGCTGATTTTTTTCCTGCCTGATAATTCTTTCTAGTTCAGAGTTTGAATTACTGACTAGATAGACTGATGAATTACTGACTAGATAGACTAATTTTTTGAAGTCATTATTGTAGCCTGTTGGTACAAGTTTTCTTCATTTTCACTTTGGTGTGTACCTTCCCCTTTTGCATAGCATGGAGGAATCACAAAAGTATGCAGCATGGTTTTCTCCCCTGAAACGCTTTTTGTCAGAATGTTAAGAGGAAGCAGGAGAGCAGGTCATGGATAAGTGCCAACACATGATCCCTACGAGTAAGGGAACATAAGCAACAAGCACTAAGGAGGGATGCAGGTATAGAACTTGGCCTTATTACTGGAACATGCAAAAACAGCTGCTTGTAGTCAAGAAAGCAGGGGGTTAAAAGAATGAGTAATTTTTAGAAATCCAGATCCTGTGCCAGATATCTAGACTCGGCAGCCTGGACTGTATCTTTGTGACTCACTGTGTCGCTCTTTGAGGCTACAGCCCTAAGCATGCTTACTAATAAATGTAGCTGTTCAGAATTTGGCCAGCAATCAGTGGGAAAGGCATCTGTGAAAATGTTATTTAGGATCAGGCTGTTCATATGCAAAGAGCCACCAAGCCTGGATGTATAACCACAGGAGGCGGTCACCAAGTTGACCATTAGTCTATCTCAGTGATGGCGAACCTTTTTGAGACCGAGTGCCCAAATTGCTACCCAAAACCCACTTATTTATCGCAAAGTGCCAACATGGCAATTTAACCTGAATACTGAGGTTTTAGTTTAGAAAAAACAGTTGGCTCCGAGGCGTGCATTACTCGAGAGCAAGCTTGATGGTAGTCGATGGCTTTGCTTTGAAGCAACCGTGCAACTCTTCCAACGGGTGAATCACGACCCTAGGAGGATTTACTCAGAAGCAAGCCCCATTGCCAGCACCTGAGCTTATTCCCAGGTGAAGGATCGCACTTTAGTTCTTTGCATGCAAATCAGTGGGGTTTAACAGTGCTTAACAGGGTTACCGACACTGCTTCCCCAAAACTAGGTCTTAGGTTTAATGCTAAGAATCGAGCCCAGCGGCCCAGGCCAGCCTAGATGTGTGTGGGGGTGGGGGAGCTACTCTGTTTGTGCGTGCCCACAGAGAGGGCTCTGAGTGCCACTTCTGGCACCCGTGCCATAGGTTCGCCACCACTGGTCTATCTAGTCAGTAATTCAAACTCTGAACTAGAAAGAATTATCAGGCAGGAAAAAAGACCTTCCCAATGCCTGTGAGCCAAGTAACTAGAACTGGGGCCTTCCGCATGCAAAACGTGTCCTCTGCTACCAAGTGATGGGCCTGCCTTTTGCTGATACAGACCACTGATCTGCCGGCAAATCTGACAGCCAGCAGGCCTGAGGCAAAGGCCTTCCCAATCTTCCTGGGTGAGATCCTTTGTTAGCAAGAGATATCAGGGCTGAACATGGACTTCGGCCTGCAAACCCTGTGATCTATGGTCAAGTTACATCCTCCCCTAACAGTTTCACATATTCATCTCCACAATAACCCGATCAATTAGGATACTGCCCTTTAACAGGGCATGAATGCTCCCAATTCAACAGACCAGACAGAAACCAAGAAGAAGAAGAGTTTGGATTTATATCCCCCTTTTCTCTCCTGCAGGAGACTCAAAGGGGCTCACAATCGCCTTGCCCTTCCCCCCTCACAACAAACACAACAAACTCCTTGCCCATCCCCCCTCACAACAATTGCAGAGTATATCTCTGCAATTAACACGAAACATGTAACAGGTGGCCTCCTAGTGCAACAGCTTGCCACTTGCCAGGGCAGGGAAATTCAGAGCCCAGTGACCTCTTGTCACACGTTTGCATGTCTTGGTGTTACTGCAAAGAGGAGAAGACACGGGCTGAGAAAGCTCCGAAAAGCTGTGACTAGCCCAAGGTCACCCAGCTGGCGTGTGTGGGAGTGCACAGGCTAATCTGAATTCCCCAGATAAGCCTCCACAGCTCAGGCGGCAGAGCTGGGAATCAAACCCGGTTCCTCCAGATTAGATACACCTCCTACACCTTAAGATACACCTTAACCTCCTACGCCACTGCTGCTTCTTGAGACAGTCTTGCCCAGAGCCACTGAAATTAGTCCATCTATTACCTAGATATCAATGTGTACCGCCCACCACCATCTTTCTCTAAGGGTTTTAGGGTGACAGTTACAATTCTCCTTCCCCTCCTCCATTTTTTTTCCTCACAGCAACCCTGTGAAGTAAATTAGGCTGAGGAAAAAATGACTGGCCCAAGGTAGGGACAGAGTGGGGATTTGAATTTGAGCCTTTGCTACTTGCAGCATTAAGACGCCGCACGTTTGTTCTCAACTGACAGATTCTCCCTTACCACGGATGCTGCAGTGCCTGTTCGCAGGTGAAGCGCTTCGTAGGGTCCCTTTCCATCAAATGCTGGATGAAATCTTTGGCTGGAAGGAGGAAGAGTGAGGCAAGTGAACAGGCAATAAATAACGTCAGTGTCTCCTGGCCCAGCCCCGTTCAGGTTTCCTCTCACCTGATTCTGATATGTCATCCCAGTAGGGAGAGTCAAATTCATACTCGGCCTTCAGGATTTGCTCAAAGAGCTTGGCGTCGTTCTCGTCATAGAAAGGGGGGTAGCCACATAGTCTGAGGGGAGAGATTGGGGACAGGGTACATATGACTAGAAAGCACCGAGGGAGGTGGGGGGTGGGGTGGGGTGGGGTCGGATAGATGTGTAGGCCTGGGAAGAGGCAAAACAGAATGGAGAACTGAGGTAAATGCATGGAGGAAGGAGAAAAAGAAAAATAGATCCGGTTACTGTCCGATTTAAGGGGTAGTGCTTGTAGAAAGAGAGGCATGGCTTTATTAGGGCTGCCAGATTCTCACCCAGAGAGGGTGAACACACTGAGACCTCAGGCACATTCGTAGCTTTGTTACTTCTGAACTCATTGGTCATTTGTTCCCCCTTTCTATTTACTCTGGGGCACAAACACACACATACAGTGGCCTACCACCAATCCACCTAGCTGACTACTGTCGACTGTGGCTAGTATTGGCTCTCTAGAGTCACACTGGCTCTCCAGTGTGGCTGGTATTGGCTCTCTAGAGCAGGGGTCTTCAAACTATGGCCCTCCAGATGTTGATAGACTACAATTCCCATGAGCCCTACCACTTGGCTATGCTGTCAGGGGCTGATGGGAATTGTAGTCCATGAACATCTGGAGGGCCGTAGTTTGAAGACCCCTGCTCTAGAGTCACAAAGAAGGGTTTTTCCCAGGCTGCACCTGCTATCTTACACCCATTTGAAGATGGAGAGGCCGGGAATTGAACCAGGGAACTTAGAGAGTTCAATTTATGAGCCTGCGAATGTAGGGAGCATCGGAGTCACTCAGTGCCTCTGCACATCATTTAAAAGAGTAAATGCTACCTTCTCTGGGTGAAGGTGTAGCAACTAGAGCTGCCAGATGTGGACATTTTGGGGGTGGAGCCTGAAGAGGGTGGGGTTTGGGAAGGGACTTTAATGGAGTATAATGCCAAAGAGTCCAAAGCAGTATCACAACAGCACTTGTAGCAGAGAAGCTGCATATGGATGAAATTCTCCCCAAAAGAGCCTTCATTAAAGAAGTGGCCCATCTAGTTCATTAAATTAAGGCAACCCCCTCCCCCCCACACACACATGACAGAGGGCGTTTCCCCACTCTCCCCTATCCCTCCTATGCTGCGCGCCCGGGCGTCCCCACGACCCCGCGCTCTGTGCGGGGTCATCAAAAGGCGCCCTTTGCAAGAGCGCCAGGGATGCTGCGCGCCGAGGGGGCGCGACAGTGGCAGCGTTGGGGTGGCTGCACTGTCGCCGCCCCTGTCGTGGGGAGTGCTGGGGGACCCCGTGCTACTCTCCTCAAGTAGCGCGGGGCTTAAGGTAAGTGGGGAAAGGCCCAGAGTCTGCATTGCTTCTGTGTCAAGTTAATCAGGTGGCTGTGTGTGGGGAGCAGGGAGGGAAAAACAAGACCCTGGGGTCTATCCTTCCGTTCCACTGAGCAAAGTTTGAATAGCTCCTCCTGCTTAAGGGGTTCCTCCTCAATGGAAGAACTACTTAAGCCAAAAGGAGTCTCCTTCGTCTGGAGAAGTTTCTTCAATCTTTAGGTAGGGTACACGGCACAGGACATAAACACAGGGAAAAGGAAACTATCCAGAGGCGCAAATGAAAGGGCAGAACAGTCATGTAAATACACATTAAGGTGCTTCCTACTAAGTCAGACCTCTTTGGTCCATCAAAATCAAAACTGTCTGCTCTGACGGGCAGCGGCTCTCCAATCGTCTGAAGGAGAGATCTTTAACACAACGCACCACTCGATCCTTTTCCACGGAGATGGCGGGGACTGAACCGGGGACTTTCTGCACGCAGCTCTCTCACTAAGCCACAGCCCTTCCCATATGAAGGAGGCAGAACATCATCTGGTGTTCTGCTCCTTTGACAGACACCCACTCAACGGCAACAACAGAGCCCATCCACCCAGCCCTCTCCATCTCCCGACCTGCCTCCCAGCACAAGTCAATACATACAAGATGTAGGCAATGACTCCAATGGACCAACAATCGACGGCCTTGCTGTAAGGCTTCTGGGCCAACACTTCAGGCGCTGGACAGGATGCGGAGAAGAGGAAAGGGAGAAAAGAAAGAGAGCTGAGATGGGGCTACACCTTTGAGAATCCATAACTTTGGACCCCCTGAACCAAACCTCACCAAACCTGGCTGGTATCATCAAAATTGTCTCCTAAAAACACCCTAAAATTATGATGCTGCTAGCCTGAAAACTGTGCCCCCTGCAGGCTGAAAACTGAAAAAACACAAAAAAACACAAAAAACACAAATGAACATCGGGAGGGGGGACAGAAAACTCAGATTTTGCACCGGGCTCCATTTTCCCTAGCTACACCTCTGCTTACAATGGTACATCTTTGCTTAGACCTGCACTGGAGGTTCCGTTTCTCCCACCTCTATTACAGTGAAATGTATTTTGGTGGCCAGACAATCCTCGTTCTCACTAGCATCATAAACCTGAATTCAGGCAGCACTACTTCAAAATACCAAAGGGGGCTCATGGGAATAAACATTACTCCATACAAAAAAAATGTCAACATAGAAAAGCAGCACAAGGAAAAATCTAGTCAACCGTTCTTGCTAACAAGTTAGTTTTCTACGCACAGGGAGATCTTCACGAGGAGGAATATTCAGTTATACGAGGCTCTCCTCAACTCCACTTGGAAGTGACTCAGCTCTGGTTGACCACAATTTTTGAACACCAACCTTGGCTATGTGTTGGATTATGAAAAGGGAGAAATGCTTTGGGACAGTTCATGCCAAATGCTGAGACATCAGTCCTCTTTCTATTGCAGTATTGCCGATTAGGACAAAATGCGGTGACGGCAGAGCCTCACCTCTGGGAAGGGACACTTTTGCTGCATGTGCCCACCCAGTCTTTCCTGCCATTTCCTGGCTCTTGGGTCCTCCATCTCCAGGAGGAGAGAACAGAAACCCCCCAGCTGGCACTCTCTTAAGGAAGAGTCCTTTCCAGCCCCAAACAAGGGTTGCTTCAATCACAACAAGTTTCTCACACTTGTAGCAGCCAGCAGCAGCAGCAGACGAAAAAATATGCAAGATAGGTACGGAACTTTCTGTGCAATGGTTGTACATGGGTGAACACATGCTGGATGGCTATAGCCAATCAGCTGTGCAGCACACATATCAAGAAGACGAACTAGACCCATGGGTGGTGCTTGCATGTAATGATGTGCTCATGGTTTGTAAGCTGCTTCCTACAGAGAAAGGCTGCCCTGAAAGGAGGCCCTTACAGTTCCCCTTCACAGAAACAGGCTGCCGGCAAACCAGACCCAGAGTGCTGATTAAAATCCCTCACACCAGGGATTTTCTTTGCTGGCCTAGTACCACAGGCTTTATGCCTCTGTATACATGGAAAACCTGTAGTTCAGTGATGGTGAACCTTTTCGAGACCGAGTGCCCAAACTGCAACCGAAAACCCACTTATTTATCGCAAAGTGCCAACACAGCAATTTCACCTGAATTGGTTTAGAAAAAAACAGTTGGCTCCAAGGCACGCATTACTCAGGAGTTAGCTTGGTAGTAGTCGGAGGCTTTGCTTTGAAGCAACCATGCAACACTTTGAATGGGTGAATCACGACCCTAGGAGGGTTTAGAAGCAAGCCCCATTGCCAGCAACCGAGCTTACTCCCAGGTAAAGGATTGCGCTTTAGTTCTTCCCATGAAAATTAGTGGGGTTTAACAGCACATAACAGGGTTACCTACACATCATGCCCAGCGGCCCAGGTCAGCCTAGATGTGTGGGGGGGGGGCAATTTCCCGGGGGCCCCCACATGATGAACTCTGTGCACGTGTGCCCACAGAGAGGGCTCTGAGTGCCACCTCCGGCACCCGTGCCATAGGTTCGCCAACACTGCTGTAGTAGAAGACTTGCCTCGTTATATTTCAGCCTGCCTTTTGTATTTGGAACCGAGGCTTAAATTCTAAGACAAATTATGAATAGGCCAGCATTTGAAATCTGATTCAGACAAATGTGTCTGTTTTTTTTTAATCAGATACCAACTCCTCAATTGCTTATAATGTAGTGTCATTTGCCTGAATGTTGAGAAAATCTCAAACTGTGTGCTAATGGCATGTTTTGAGATTAGCAATTGACGAGTAAGAATTCTCATTTTAATACAAATTTTATATTATCATTTATATTTTATTC